>NW_027261147.1:220000-235000 GCF_045791955.1 Oncorhynchus clarkii lewisi | reverse complement strand
AATATGTTGGGACATGTTATAATTATAATATGTTGGGAATTGTTATTATGTGTGTAGACATTAACATAAACACAGGTTCAGAGTATTTACAATGTATTTCTTCATCATGTCCTGGCAGGAATATTGTTGTTGACCCGTCTGAGGATGTGGAAGAGGAGGGGTTTATAGTGACCATCACTGTTTCTACCATAAGACACAGAACTACTGGATATTCAACCAAGAGGAAAGAGACAGATCCATTAATGTGGAAGAGGAGGGGTTTATAGTGACCATCTCTGTTTCTACCATAAGACACAGAACTACTGGATATTCAACCAAGAGGAAAGAGACAGATCCATTAATGTGGAAGAGGAGACCATCACTGTTTCTACCATAAGACACAGAACTACTGGATATTCAACCAAGAGGAAAGAGACAGATCCATTAATGTGGAAGAGGAGACCATCACTGTTTCTACCATAAGACACAGAACTACTGGATATTCAACCAAGAGGAAAGAGACAGATCCATTAATGTGGAAGAGGAGACCATCACTGTTTCTACCATAAGACACAGAACTACTGGATATTCAACCAAGAGGAAAGAGACAGATCCATTAATGTGGAAGAGGAGACCATCACTGTTTCTACCATAAGACACAGAACTACTGGATATTCAACCAAGAGGAAAGAGACAGATCCATTCCTGCAACAATCCCGAGACGTACAAGAACACGTTATCAAGGGGAACTTCTGTCACCTGTAATCATTGTTTTGGAGAAGAGAGGAGATTTGACGCCATCTTGACAACACTCATCATCTAGTGAAAACCAGGGAAAACACACCAGGCCCAGTTGCAAGCAAAGTTCTTGAACAGAACTGTTTGGGACTTTTGCACGTCGCCATGGCGTCCACAGGTCTACAGTTACTTGGCCTCCTATTGGCCGTGATGGGCTGGGTGGGCGGGGCTCTCGTCTGCGCCGCCCCCTTGTGGCGAGTCTCCGCCTTCGCGGGTGGGGAGATCGTGATCGCCCAGGTTCTCTGGGAGGGGCTATGGATGACGTGTTTGTCCCAGAGTACGGGACAGATCCAGTGTAAGACTTACGACTCTACCCTGGCCCTCCCCGTCTCCGCCCAGGTGTCCCGTACCCTCTCCGTGCTCTCCCTCCTCTTCTGCCTCTTCGCCCTCCTGCTAGGCGTGGCTGGGGCGAAGTGCACCAAGTGTCTAGGGGAAGGAGCCTACTCGTCCAAGGCTAGGCTAGCCCGCGTGGCTGGGGCTCTGTTCTTCTTCTCTGGGCTGCTCTACCTGATACCCATCTGCTGGACGGCCTACGCCGTGGTCAGGGATTTTTACGATCCAAAAGTCGCCGCGCCGCTGAAGAGAGAGTTAGGCCCCGCCTTGTATCTAGGCTGGGGGGCGGGAATTCTGCTGCTGGTTGGAGGGGCTCTGCTAAACGCAGGCTCCTCCCCTCCAGGGGTTAGGGCAACGCCTACTTTTGGGGGAGGTGGGAGGAGTAACCCACTGCCCGTGGTGGTAGAGGAGAAGGAGTATGTTTGAACCGTCCCACACCAGGGTTGTGTTCATTACTTTGTGAGAAAATGGACTGAAACAGGGAGGGACTACCTGAACGCGTCCAATAAGAAATGTTCATTTTTGTTGTCCAATGTAAAACTTTTTGCAACATTATGCCCTAATGATTACAACCCCGTCACTAAACTCTCAGTGAAGGAGAGACAGGTCAACATGTAAATAAGAAAATGCTTATGATTACGTTTCAGAAAATCTGCATGATTATTCTCCATTTCTTTATGACCACTTGTAGACAGCTTTGTTATTTTGTTATGACATCATCTTCTAGTTGTTTTCATTATGACATCATCTTCTAGTTGTTTTCATTATGACATCATCCTCTAGTTGTTTTTATTCTGATTTGAGTTTTCTGTGTTAACTTCTTCTTGGTGAGTGTAATTTATACATGAAATAATAAAGTATGTTACAACATGTTTGTAATTGCTACTACACTCATATTTACACGTTATTTGTTTTAGCTACTGCAGTCATGTATTTACAAGTTGTTTGTTCCAGCTACTGCAGTTGTTTGTCAGAGTAGAAGGACAATGTGTGATGCACTTGTGTCAGTGTGGGAGGTGAAATGCATCGTGGGATGTGTTAATAACTAAATGTTTATTAATGTGACATAACTGTCATTTCTCAGATTCCACACTGCCCCCTCTCTCTCTCTCTCTGTGTGTGTGTGTGTGTGTGCGTGTCTGACAGGTGTTTGTGTGTATGCCAGACTCCTTGTGTGAGCAGTGTTTGTGTGTGTGTGCGTGTGTGTTGTATACAGAGTGGTTATACAGTAGCACAAAGGCAGAGTACAGGACACAGACAAAGACCATCTGTATAACATGTGCCAGGACAAGAGTCAGCCACAACATATTAACCCAGTCACGTGAACACGTACGACAGCATAGAAACAGAATCTATAGACCGGGCTCTCCCCATTCAAGTCAATGAAAGTTCCATATAGAGGTTACAAGTCCTTTCTAGAGATTCTATTTCTATGATAGTTCCATACAACAACAATGGACTCCATTATTACAGGGCTTTCCAGAACTGCGTTAAAATACTTGCTGATGACACAACAGTGGTCGGCCTGATCACCAACAACGATGAGACAGCCTATAGGGAGGAGGCCAGAGACCTGGCCGTGTGGTGCCAGGACAACAACCTCTCCCTCAACGTAATAAAGACAAAGGAGATGATTGATGACTACAGGAAAAGGAGGACCGAGCACGCCCCCATTCTCGTCGACGGGGCTGTAGTGGAGCAGGTTGAGCGCTTCAAGTTCCTTGGCGTCCACATCACCTACAACTTAACATGGTCCAAGCACACCAAGACAGTCGTGAAGAGGGCACGACAAAACCTATTCTGACTGAAAAGATTTGGCATTGGTCCGAAGATCCTCAAAAGGTTTTACAGCTGCACCATCGAGAGCATCCTGACGGGTTGCATCACTGCCTGGTATGGCAACTGCTCGGCCTCAGACCGCAAGGCACTACAGAGGCTAGTGCGAACGGCCCAGTACATCATCGGGGCCGAGCTTCCTGCCATCCAGGACCTCTATACCAGGCGGTGGCAGAGGAAGGCCCTAAACATTGTCAAAGACTCCAGCCACCCTAGTCATAGACTGTTCTCTCTGCAACCGCACGGCAAGCGGAACCGGAGCGCCAAGTCTAGGTCCAAGAGGCTTCTAAACAGCTTCTACCCCAACCTCCATCTCTTCAATCAAAGACTCAATCATGGACACTCTTACTGACAGTTGTGGCTGCTTCGTGTGATGTATTGTTGTCCCTACCTTCTTGCCTTTGTGCTGTTGTCTGGGCCCAATAATGTTTGTACCATGTTTTATGCTGCTACCATGTTGTGCTGCTGTCATTTTGTGTTGCTACCATGTTGTTGTCATGTTGTGTTGCTACCATGCTGTGTTGTCATGTGTTGCTGCCATGCTATGTTGTTGTCTTAAGTCTCTCTTTATGTAGTGTTGTGGTGTCTTGTGGTGATGTGTGTTTTGTCCTACATTTTTATTTTTAATCCCAGCTACCATCCCCGCAGGAGGCCTTTGCCTTTTGGTAGGCCGTCATTATAAATAAGAATTTGTTCTGAACTGACTTGCCTACTTAAATAAAGCTTGAATATATATATGTATATTAAAGGTCTGGTGCTGGGTCTCAAGGTGCTTTAAAAAAACGAACCCCATCCACTACCAATGTAACCTTTAATTTAACTAGGCAAGTCAGTTAAGAACAAATTCTTATTGACAATGATGGACGACGCTGGGCCAATTGTGCGCCCTGCCCTATGGTACTCCCAATCATGGCTGGTTGTGATACAGCCTGGAATCAAACCAGGGTGTCTGTAGTGACACCTCAAGCACTGAGATGAAGTGCCTGACACTGCTGTGCCACTCGGGAGCCAAAAACGTGGTATATCTGAGAAATGAACAACAGCCATGTTGTGGAACTACTATTAGCAATCAACTCATAGAATGGCAAAGACAATTACACTTTTACACTTTGACTATTTCTGTGACAATATTTACAGGGAAGGCCTTTAGACCGAAACCAAACTACAGTTCCCCTATATATCCACAAGGGGCAGTAGAGGTGTATTTTTCACAGAAACAAAGTCATCTTTCACACAGAGGGAGAGGGTGTATCTCAATAGTCTAGTGGCTTTACTCTCCTTGTCTCGCCGCTTGCCTTTGTGCTGATTTCAAAATACAAGATAGGACAACACACAGATAGCAATGTGAAGGATGGCTAATGGGCATTTGTCAAGTCATCTCACGTTCTATACAGATGAAGGAAAGGAGACATAAAAGGTTAGGAAGCCAAGCCAGACTATTGAGATGCATCCCCTACTGGACAAGCGTCTCCATAGTTACTGAAACAGCATGGGGATTTTAAGGGTCACATTCCGTAGTGAGTTGTTCTAAGTTCAGGGAAGCAAAGACTTGGAAATGACATTTTTTTTGGTTGAAAAGGTCAGACACAGTTAAGCAATGTTAAATTAAATGAACCTGGACTAGCCTATCAAATGCTATATGCTTAGGCTAGTCAATGTTGTGACCTCAATACAAGTATCTGTGTGGAAGGGCGAGCATGTTCATTTGGACCAGTGACCAAAATTCCAGCGCTTAAAAGAACTCTTTGCACCAGGCAGGAATGTTACAGCGCGCGAAGAGATTCCGACCAAGTCAGGAGCGCGCACACAAACACATTGGGTCAACGTGTACCACCACCTCTTATGCCACACACACACAATAACAACTAATATAACGTGTATATTTAAACACAGGGCATGTGACCTTCTGTGTGACTCTTTAACAATGTTCTGATTAGTATTTGTCCTGGGGAATGCGAGGCGAGCTGGCAAACTCCTCCTGGCGCGAGGTCAGCATTACACAGAGGCATTCTGGAACAACGGTGGCTTTTAAACACGTTGAAGTGTTTGACATAAGATGTGAAGTTGTACTTTTACATGGTTATGTGCTGTTTTTAGTAGCCTTCTGAGAAATGGCTCTAGGTATTGTCTAGCGCTCGCCAACAGGCTGCCAAGTGACGACTGCATTGAAAAATAGAAGTTTAACGGGTTACATTTTGGCTACAGTCAATGCGGATGTTATTGCATCTGTGACGGATGACACGAACAGCTCTCGGTCAAAAGCAATGTCAGAGAGTTCGGGAAACAATAACAGTAGAATAGATACTTTGTAACCCGTTTCAAATTGTTTCATCTAACCATTCGTTACCACGGATACAATGTATCGCCGTTCGAGTCCGTTGAAAAAGAAAGTTTCCTCAC
This sequence comes from Oncorhynchus clarkii lewisi, assembly GCF_045791955.1. Taxonomy (NCBI): domain Eukaryota; kingdom Metazoa; phylum Chordata; class Actinopteri; order Salmoniformes; family Salmonidae; genus Oncorhynchus; species Oncorhynchus clarkii. Next base: position 229,654 of record NW_027261147.1, on the reverse strand, counting down.
TGGAGAATGTTGGAAATTGTTTCCCTTAAAGCGACAGAGTACTTGTACACTGTGTCTGGTTGGGTAGCTGACAACTTGAGGGTGTACTGTCTCTTTAAGAAAAACGGGCATCCTCTCTGTAGCGTAGATTAGAGAAACCGGGGACTTTTTCAGTTTTGACGTTTGCAAAAACAACCTGCAGAAAATAAATTGTCGAGCGGCGACCTTTGAGTCTGTCTAGTTAGAGCCCTAGGAGGCAGTTCCTCAGCCCGGGGTGGCAATTGGCTGCGCGTGCACTCACTGCGACTCCCCTCTTGTGTCTCGCTCGATCCATTTCCTATCACGCGTTCTGTAAAATTGCCTACACACACACGCACGATGTGGTTTGCGTGTGTATGCGTGCACCGGAACCCAAAGTCCGTCGGTGGCGTCGGCAAATTTGAAGATTAACGAGGTTATCTTCCATTCGACCCGCGGAGAGAGAGAGAGAGGACCAGAAAGCACAGACTGCTGCGCCGACCTGCTTGCGTGTCGAGGCGGAAAGGGAGCCTGGCTCTGGCCAGCTGCGTTGTTGGACTGGATCGAATTGGACTCAGCGAAGAGCAGTAGGACTATATAAAGACAAGAGGGGAAATATGAGCGATAAACGGATGTCGCGGTGGTATTTTGGGGGGCTCGCCTCCTGTGGGGCTGCCTGCTGCACCCATCCTCTGGACCTCATCAAAGTAAGTGCTGGAGAGAGAACCCTAGAACCCCCTAGCAGGATTATAGTCGACCTACAGAGGCTGCAGGCCCGCTAGTCAGCCAGCTGTTTACCTGGGAAACTAGGGACAACAACTGCCCTAATTTCATCCTGTGTCATAAAAGACTAAACGGGCTACTGGGATCCATCCAAACGGAACACAGCGCCCTGCTGATGATTGGAGAAAATAGGACAGAAAATGAAAGTTGTAGAATAATTTTCTCTCTCTCTCTCGTCTAGCCTAGTGACATGACTGTCTGTGTCCCGCGGAGGTACGGGAAGCAGTGATCGGCCTTGTTAAGCGCGATATCTCCAGTTCACTGACCGGCTAACCGCGCCGTTACGGTGCAAAGTAAACAGGGTTGGGCCTAGTCGAACTGTAGCGTTATAGCCGTCTCATATTACGGATAACTTACAGTAGTAGTAGCCACATGCTCTACTGTTGTCATTGAGCATGTTCACACCAGGGTCATCTTGAAGTCAGGAATAGCACACACAGAATGACATATCCTAACTCTACAGTAGGCCTGTGTGCGGTATAGCGTTTGTAGGCTTAATTAACACGCCTGATGAACACTGCAGGTCCCAGCTGAACTGTACTGGCCTGTTAATGCATCCAGCATAGTTTCTGGAACCGTCCTGGAAAGTGAAGGAAAATACCAGAGCCAGCACAGTGCGGTTGTGGTCCTACAGTGTAACAGGCAACAGGATGACAGATGCATACAAGTAGGTCAGTGTGTAGTATAATTATATAGACGTGGTATGAAATTACAGCACTAACTAGCAGTCTTAAAGCAGCTGGGGCTTCCTGTGTGTAGCGTCTCTGTGTTTGAGTGTACTAAGAGGTCTGGGCCTTTATGGCACAGGTGGTAGTCCACAAGGAAGGCCTGTAACTGCAGGGTTGCTGGTTCAAACCCTGCTCCAGATGCTTTCCCTTCGATCGCTGTATATGTATTGGTAGTGGGTGGAGCTAGTGTTGGACAGAGGGCAGTGGGTGGAGCTAGTGTTGTACAGAGGGTAGTGGGAGGAGCTAGTCTTGTACAGAGGGTAGTGGGAGGAGCTAGTGTTGGACCGAGGGTAGTGGGTGGAGCTAGTGTTGGACAGAGGGTAGTGGGAGGAGCTAGTGTTGGACAGAGATGATAGGACAGTGGGTGGAGCTATTGTTGGACAGAGGTGTGTGAGTTTGGAGTTGATAGTGTAGCCTAGACAGCCTGTCTCAACTCGCCTACTTAGAAAAGTCTAAAGGTGTATAATTACTTTGTTGGAGAGTCCCACACACACACCCATACAGCACACACACACACACACACACACACACACACACACACCCATACACAAACACAAATGTCATGGAGAATGTACAGGCCAGGGTCATCTACTGTTGTCATGGAGCATGTACAGGGTCATCTACTGTTGTCATGGAGAATGTACAGGCCAGGGTAATCTGCTGTTGTCATGGAGAATGTACAGGCCAGGGTCATCTACTGTTGTCATGGAGAATGTACAGGCCAGGGTCATCTACTGTTCTCATGGAGCATGTACAGGCCAGGGTCATCTGGATGTCTAGAATAGATCCACCCATCCTGGTCTATCCTGTAGGCTGGTGCAGAGAGAGAGAGAGAGAGAGATGCATAATCCTCAGGGAGATCTCAAGAGTTGACAAACCTGCCAGAACAAGACAAACAAGATGTGTATGAAGCATTGGTCCTCTGAAGCTAGCCATGCCCAGAGCCATCTGTTCAGAGAGTTGGGTCAGCCTTTAGAACGGACACCATGTTAGTTGCCTTCAATTCTCAAACTGTTGGTGATGTCACAATAGGAGAGAGCCTCTGACAATTCCCTATGAAATAACCCGCTGGAAACGAGCTACCTGTGTGTGCACTGTGGAGGCCAATCAGAACGTTCAGAATCAGAATCATCAGTTTGTTCTCCTGAAGCTAGCCGTGCCTCTCCTCTCTGACCTAGTGAAGCTAGCCGTGCCTCTCCTCTCTGACCTAGTGAAGCTAGCCGTGCCTCTCCTCTCTGACCTAGTGAAGCTAGCCGTGCCTCTCCTCTCTGACCTAGTGAAGCTAGCCGTGCCTCTCCTCTCTGACCTAGTGAAGCTAGCCGTGCCTCTCCTCTCTGACCTAGTGAAGCTAGCCGTGCCTCTCCTCTCTGACCTAGTGAAGCTAGCCGTGCCTCTCCTCTCTGACCTAGTGAAGCTAGCCGTGCCTCTCCTCTCTGACCTAGTGAAGCTAGCCGTGCCTCTCCTATCTGACCTAGTGAAGCTAGCCGTGCCTCTCCTCTCTGACCTAGTGAAGCTAGCCGTGCCTCTCCTCTCTGACCTAGTGAAGCTAGCCGTGCCTCTCCTATCTGACCTAGTGAAGCTAGCCGTGCCTCTCCTATCTGACCTAGTGAAGCTAGCCGTGCCTCTCCTATCTGACCTAGTGAAGCTAGCCGTGCCTCTCCTCTCTGACCTAGTGAAGCTAGCCGTGCCTCTCCTATCTGACCTAGTGAAGCTAGCCGTGCCTCTCCTCTCTGACCTAGTGAAGCTAGCCGTGCCTCTCCTATCTATCCTAGTGAAGCTAGCCGTGCCTCTCCTATCTGACCTAGTGAAGCTAGCCGTGCCTCTCCTCTCTGACCTAGTGAAGCTAGCCGTGCCTCTCCTCTCTGACCTAGTGAAGCTAGCCGTGCCTCTCCTCTCTGACCTAGTGAAGCTAGCCGTGCCTCTCCTATCTGACCTAGTGAAGCTAGCCGTGCCTCTCCTCTCTGACCTAGTGAAGCTAGCCGTGCCTCTCCTCTCTGACCTAGTGAAGCTAGCCGTGCCTCTCCTCTCTGACCTAGTGAAGCTAGCCGTGCCTCTCCTCTCTGACCTAGTGAAGCTAGCCGTGCCTCTCCTCTCTGACCTAGTGAAGCTAGCCGTGCCTCTCCTCTCTGACCTAGTGAAGCTAGCCGTGCCTCTCCTCTCTGACCTAGTGAAGCTAGCCGTGCCTCTCCTCTCTGACCTAGTGAAGCTAGCCGTGCCTCTCCTCTCTGACCTAGTGAAGCTAGCCGTGCCTCTCCTCTCTGACCTAGTGAAGCTAGCCGTGCCTCTCCTCTCTGACCTAGTGAAGCTAGCCGTGCCTCTCCTCTCTGACCTAGTGAAGCTAGCCGTGCCTCTCCTATCTGACCTAGTGAAGCTAGCCGTGCCTCTCCTCTCTGACCTAGTTCCAACAACATACTGTTGTTACTACGCCTGTTTAGTCTGGCATGAAGTCAGTTGCCCTAGTAACACCCTGAGGGGAGGATCAGGATCGTGTGTGTGTGTGTGTGTGTGTGTGTGTGTGTGTGTGTGTGTGTGTGTGTGTGTGTGTGTGTGTGTGTGTGTGTGTGTGTGTGTGTGTGTGTAACTTGAAACAACTTAACACCCACATCTAAGTTATGGCATTGTCTTCCTATCAGTATTAGAATCTATTGAGTCATGACTGTAACAATGGAACAGTGTGTTGGTGATGTGACTCAGGACTAGCTGGAGGTCAGAGGTTAAATGCTGACTTTCTCTTTTTGGGAAAAGGCCCCAGCTCTGCATTTTTGACTTTCAGTGTCATTAGAGGAGATACTTACTATATCCTGACTATCTTCTCTAGTCATCAGAGACTAGAGTCAACAAACTCACTCACTTATTTGTTAGTTATTTAATGAATTAGTCATTTTGTTTGTTCATTCCTTCGGTCATTCATGCACTTTTGTTTTATTAGTTGGTTCAGTCATTCGTTCACTCATTGCACTGTGTCCTGACTGGAGAGATTATTGAGTATCAGCCAGGTCCTGTAGCAACCAGCTATCTGTGTCTCTACTCAGGGTGTGAATTATTATCTACTCACACCAGGGGGGGGAGAGAGAGAGAGAGAGAGAGACTGCTATTTACAGTTAGCGAGAGGGAGTGGATGATGGAGAGAAAGAGGGAAGGAAAAATAATGAAATAGAGAATGAGAAAGAGAGATGGAGGGAGGGAGGGAAGGAGGGAGGGAGTTTGTGTTCCATAGTTGAAGGCCTCGGCGGCCTTTGAGCTCAAACAGTTCTGATAAGCCGGTGGGAGCGAGAGACGTGATTGGACGGATGGAGGCCACACTTGGAGCAGAGTCCAGTCGATAAAAAGCCCTCTGAGAAGAACAATACATTACACTGTCAGAGAGAGACATAAGGAAGGAGGGAGAGAATTCAAAGGAAGTCAGAATTACCTACAAAAAACCTGTTCCCTGTACACACACGAGAATGTCAGTAATTGTGACATTCCAACTACTGCTACCACTACAACTGTCACAACCCCATATCTACAACTATCTCCACTGACTCACAACTACTACATTATACTACTATCTCACTACTACTACATTATACTACTATCTCCACTGACTCACTACTACTACATTATACTACTATCTCCACTGACTCACTACTACTACATTATACTACTATCTCACTACTACTACATTATACTACTATCTCCACTGACTCACAACTACTACATTATACTACTATCTCCACTGACTCACAACTACTACATTATACTACTATCTCCACTGACTCACAACTACTACATTATACTACTATCTCCACTGACTCACAACTACTACATTATACTACTATCTCCACTGACTCACTACTACTACATTATACTACTATCTCCACTGACTCACTACTACTACATTATACTACTATCTCCACTGACTCACAACTACTACATTATACTACTATCTCCACTGACTCACTACTACTACATTGTACTACTATCTTCACTGACTCACTACTACATTATACTACTATCTCCACTGACTCACTACTACTACATTATACTACTATCTCCACTGACTCACAACTACTACATTATACTACTATCTCCACTGACTCAGTACTACTACATTATACTACTATCTCCACTGACTCACAACTACTACATGGTACTACTATCTCTATAGACAGTAACTACTACATGGAACTACTATCTCTATAGACAGTAACTACTACATGGTACTACTATCTCTATAGACAGTAACTACTACATGGTACTACTATCTCTATAGACAGTAACTACTACATGGTACTACTATCTCTATAGGCAGTAACTACTACATGGTACTACTATCTCTATAGGCAGTAACTACTACATGGTACTACTATCTCTATAGACAGTAACTACTACATGGCACTACTACATGGTACTACTATCTCTATAGGCAGTAACTACTACATGGTACTACTATCTCTATAGGCAGTAACTACTACATGGTACTACTATCTCTATAGACAGTAACTACTACATGGCACTACTACATGGTACTACTATCTCTATAGACAGTAACTACTACATGGTACTACTATCTCTATAGACAGTAACTACAACATGGTACTACTACATGGTACTACTATCTCTATAGACGGTACTACTACATGGTACTACTACATGGTACTACTATCTCTATAGACAGTAACTACTACATGGTACTACTACATGGTACTACTATCTCTATAGACAGTAACTACTACATGGTACTACTATCTCTATAGACAGTAACTACTTCATGGTACTACTATCTCTATAGACAGTAACTACTACATGGCACTACTACATGGTACTACTATCTCTATAGACAGTAACTACTACATGGTACTACTATCTCTATAGACAGTAACTACTACATGGTACTACTATCTCTATAGACAGTAACTACAACATGGTACTACTATCTCTATAGACAGTAACTACTACATGGTACTACTATCTCTATAGACAGTAACTACTACATGGTATTACTACTACATGGTACTACTATCTCTATAGACAGTAACTACAACATGGTACTACTATCTCTATAGACAGTAACTACAACATGGTACTACTATCTCTATAGGCAGTAACTACTACATGGTACTACTATCTCTATAGACAGTAACTACTACATGGTACTACTATCTCTATAGACAGTAACTACTACATGGTACTACTATCTCTATAGACAGTAACTACTACATGGTACTACTATCTCTATAGACAGTAACTACTACATGGTACTACTATCTCTATAGACAGTAACTACTACATGGTACTACTATCTCTATAGACAGTAAACTACTGCATGGTACTACTGCATGGTACTACTATCTCTATAGACAGTAACTACAACATGGTACTACTATCTCTATAGACAGTAACTACTACATGGTACTACTATCTCTATAGACAGTAACTACTACATGGTACTACTATCTCTATAGACAGTAACTACTACATGGTACTACTATCTCTATAGACAGTAACTACTACATGGTACTACTATCTCTATAGACAGTAACTACTACATGGTACTACTATCTCTATAGACAGTAACTACTACATGGCATTACTACTACATTATACTACTATCTCTATAGACAGTAACTACTACATGGTATTACTACTACATTATACTACTATCTCTATAGACAGTAACTACTACATGGTACTACTATCTCTATAGACAGTAACTACTACATGGTACTACTATCTCTATAGACAGTAACTACTACATGGTACTACTATCGCTATAGACAGTAACTACTACATGGTACTACTACTACATGGTACTACTATCTCTATAGACAGTAACTACTACATGGTACTACTACATGGTACTACTATCTCTATAGGCAGTAACTACTACATGGTACTACTATCTCTATAGACAGTAACTACTACATGGTACTACTATCTCTATAGACAGTAACTACTACATGGTATTACTACTACATTATACTACTATCTCTATAGACAGTAACTACTACATGGTATTACTACTACATTATACTACTATCTCTATAGACAGTAACTACTACATGGTACTACTATCGCTATAGACAGTAACTACTACATGGTACTACTACTACATGGTACTACTATCTCTATAGACAGTAACTACTACATGGTACTACTACATGGTACTACTATCTCTATAGACAGTAACTACTACATGGTACTACTATCTCTATAGACAGTAACTACTACATGGTACTACTATCTCTATAGACAGTAACTACTACATGGTATTACTACTACATTATACTACTATCTCTATAGACAGTAACTACTACATGGTATTACTACTACATTATACTACTATCTCTATAGACAGTAACTACTACATGGTACTACTATCTCTATAGACAGTAACTACTACATGGTACTACTATCTCTATAGACAGTAACTACTACATGGTACTACTATCGCTATAGACAGTAACTACTACATGGTACTACTACTACATGGTACTACTATCTCTATAGACAGTAACTACTACATGGTACTACTACATGGTACTACTATCTCTATAGGCAGTAACTACTACATGGTACTACTACATTATACTACTATCTCTATAGACAGTAACTACTACATGGTACTACTATCTCTATAGACAGTAAACTATAATAGACCTCAAGGACAGCATGTGTGTGCGTGTGTGTGTGTGTGTGTGTGTGTGCACGGCGATGTGTGTGTAGATTTATCTCTACCATAAGTCACAGTGACACGCCTGTTCCTGCCATCGTGTACCACCTCACAGATCACCACAGTTACAACCAGGTCAGCTGAGCTATAAACACTCAGACAGCAGCATGACAGACAGAAACACGCTAGTATGTGTGTCTGTCTGTCTGTCTGTCTTAGCGAGAGAGACAGTTCCACAGTCACTAAGAAATACACACTGATGACTGACTGTGATAATGGTAATGATGATGAAGATACTGATATTGATTGTATTTGTAATGATGAAGATGATGAAATAGTGATTTTGTGTGTGCGTAGGTCCACCTGCAGACCCAGCAGAAGGGGAAGATGGGGATGGTGAGCATGGCCATGCAGGTAGTGAAGAACGATGGAGCTCTGGCTTTGTACAACGGACTCAGCGCATCACTCTGCAGACAGGTAGGAGGATGGAGAGGGGGTGGTAGAGAGGAGGGAGAGGGTGTGGTAGGAGGATAGAGAGTGGTAGGAGGATGGAGAGGGGGTGGTAGAGAGGGGAGAGGGGGTGGTAGAGAGGAGGGAGAGGGTGTGGTAGGAGGATAGAGAGTGGTAGGAGGATGGATAGGGGGTGGTAGAGAGGAGGGAGAGGGTGTGTGGTAGAGAGGGGGGGAGAGGGTGTGTGGTAGAGAGGGGGGAGAAGGAGAGGGTGTGTGTTAGAGAGGGGGGAGAAGGAGAGGGTGTGTGTTAGAGAGGGGGGGGAGAAGGAGAGGGGGTGTGTTAGAGAGGGGGGGGGGGGGGGGGGGGGGGTGTTAGAGAGGGGGGAGAAGGAGAGGGGGTGTGTTAGAGAGGGGGGAGAAGGAGAGGGGGTGTGTTAGAGAGGGGGGGAGAAGGAGAGGGGGTGTGTTAGAGAGGGGGGGAGAAGGAGAGGGTGTGTGTTAGAGAGGGGGGGAGAAGGAGAGGGTGTGTGTTAGAGAGGGGGGAGAAGGAGAGGGTGTGTGTTAGAGAGGGGGGGAGAAGGAGAGGGTGTGTGTTAGAGAGGGGGGAGAAGGAGAGGGTGTGTGTTAGAGAGGGGGGAGAAGGAGAGGGTGTGTGTTAGAGAGGGGGGAGAAGGAGAGGGTGTGTGTTAGAGAGGGGGGAGAAGGAGAGGGTGTGTGTTAGAGAGAGGGGGAGAAGGAGAGGGTGTGTGTTAGAGAGGGGGGGAGAAGGAGAGGGTGTGTGTTAGAGAGAGGGGGAGAAGGAGAGGGTGTGTGTTAGAGAGGGGTGATGGCCTAGGAACAGTGGGTTAACTGCCTTGTTCAGGGGCAGAACGACAGATTTTTACCTTATCAGGTCGGGGATTTGATCTTGCAACCTTTCGGTCACTAGTCCAACATTCTAACCACTAGACTACCTACCGCCCCAATGCCTCACCTGGATCCAGTTTGTTTCATTGGCCGAGTGGAAGTTATTGCATCAGAGGAAATTCTCTATATGAAG
>NW_027261147.1:200000-215000 GCF_045791955.1 Oncorhynchus clarkii lewisi | reverse complement strand
CTCCATCTCACCCTCCTCTCTCTCTCCATCTCACCCTCCTCTCTCTCTCCATCTCACCCTCCTCTCTCTCTCCATCTCACCCTCCTCTCTCTCTCTCCATCTCACCCTCCTCTCTCTCTCTCCATCTCACCCTCCTCTCTCTCTCCATCTCACCCTCCTCTCTCTCTCCATCTCACCCTCCTCTCTCTCTCTCCATCTCACCCTCCTCTCTCTCTCCATCTCACCCTCCTCTCTCTCTCTCCATCTCACCCTCCTCTCTCTCTCTCCATCTCACCCTCCTCTCTCTCTCCATCTCACCCTCCTCTCTCTCTCCATCTCACCCTCCTCTCTCTCTCTCCATCTCACCCTCCTCTCTCTCTCTCCATCTCACCCTCCTCTCTCTCTCCATCTCACCCTCCTCTCTCTCTCTCCATCTCACCCTCCTCTCTCTCTCTCCATCTCACCCTCCTCTCTCTCTCCATCTCACCCTCCTCTCTCTCTCTCCATCTCACCCTCCTCTCTCTCTCTCCATCTCACCCTCCTCTCTCTCTCCATCTCACCCTCCTCTCTCTCTCCATCTCACCCTCCTCTCTCTCTCCATCTCACCCTCCTCTCTCTCTCCATCTCACCCTCCTCTCTCTCTCCATCTCACCCTCCTCTCTCTCTCCATCTCACCCTCCTCTCTCTCTCCATCTCACCCTCCTCTCTCTCTCCATCTCACCCTCCTCTCTCTCTCCATCTCACCCTCCTCTCTCTCTCCATCTCACCCTCCTCTCTCTCTCTCCATCTCACCCTCCTCTCTCTCTCTCCATCTCACCCTCCTCTCTCTCTCTCCATCTCACCCTCCTCTCTCTCTCCATCTCACCCTCCTCTCTCTCTCCATCTCACCCTCCTCTCTCTCTCCATCTCACCCTCCTCTCTCTCTCCATCTCACCCTCCTCTCTCTCTCCATCTCACCCTCCTCTCTCTCTCCATCTCACCCTCCTCTCTCTCTCCATCTCACCCTCCTCTCTCTCTCCATCTCACCCTCCTCTCTCTCCATCTCACCCTCCTCGCTCTCTCCATCTCACCCTCCTCGCTCTCTCCATCTCACCCTCATCATCTCACCCTCCTCTCTCTCTCTCCATCTCACCCTCATCATCTCACCCTCCTCTCTCTCTCCATCTCACCCTCCTCTCTCCATCTCACCCTCCTCGCTCTCTCCATCTCACCCTCCTCTCTCTCTCCATCTCACCCTCCTCTCTCTCTCCATCTCACCCTCATCATCTCACCCTCCTCTCTCTCTCCATCTCACCCTCCTCTCTCTCTTCATCTCACCCTCCTCTCTCTCTCCATCTCACCCTCCTCTCTCTCTCCATCTCACCCTCCTCGCTCTCTCCATCTCAACCTCCTCTCTCTCTCCATCTCACCCTCATCATCTCACCCTCCTCTCTCTCTCCATCTCACCCTCATCATCTCACCCTCCTCTCTCTCCATCTCACCCTCATCATCTCACCCTCCTCGCTCTCTCCATCTCACCCTCATCATCTCACCCTCCTCTCTCTCCATCTCACCCTCCTCTCTCTCTCCATCTCACCCTCCTTGCTCTCTCCATCTCACCCTCCTCTCTCTCTCCATCTCACCCTCATCATCTCACCCTCCTCTCTCTCTCCATCTCACCCTCATCATCTCACCCTCCTCTCTCTCCATCTCACCCTCATCATCTCACCCTCCTCGCTCTCTCCATCTCACCCTCATCATCTCACCCTCCTCTCTCTCTCCATCTCACCCTCCTCTCTCTCTCCATCTCACCCTCCTCTCTCTCTCCATCTCACCCTCCTCTCTCTCTCCATCTCACCCTCCTCTCTCTCTCTCCATCTCACCCTCCTCTCTCTCTCCATCTCACCCTCCTCTCTCTCTCTCCATCTCACCCTCCTCTCTCTCTCCATCTCACCCTCCTCTCTCTCTCTCCATCTCACCCTCCTCTCTCTCTCTCCATCTCACCCTCCTCTCTCTCTCCATCTCACCCTCCTCTCTCTCTCCATCTCACCCTCCTCTCTCTCTCCATCTCACCCTCCTCTCTCTCTCCATCTCACCCTCCTCTCTCTCTCCATCTCACCCTCCTCTCTCTCTCCATCTCACCCTCCTCTCTCTCTCCATCTCACCCTCCTCTCTCTCTCCATCTCACCCTCCTCTCTCTCTCCATCTCACCCTCCTCTCTCTCTCCATCTCACCCTCCTCTCTCTCTCTCCATCTCACCCTCCTCTCTCTCTCCATCTCACCCTCCTCTCTCTCTCCATCTCACCCTCCTCTCTCTCTCCATCTCACCCTCCTCTCTCTCTCCATCTCACCCTCCTCTCTCTCTCCATCTCACCCTCTAACTCTCCATCTCACCCTCCTCTCTCTCTCCATCTCACCCTCTCTCTCTCCATCTCACCCTCCTCTCTCTCCATCTCACCCTCCTCGCTCTCTCCATCTCACCCTCCTCGCTCTCTCCATCTCACCCTCATCATCTCACCCTCCTCTCTCTCTCCATCTCACCCTCCTCTCTCCATCTCACCCTCCTCGCTCTCTCCATCTCACCCTCCTCTCTCTCTCCATCTCACCCTCATCATCTCACCCTCCTCTCTCTCTCCATCTCACCCTCATCATCTCACCCTCCTCTCTCTCTCCATCTCACCCTCCTCTCTCTCTTCATCTCACCCTCCTCTCTCTCTCCATCTCACCCTCCTCTCTCTCTCCATCTCACCCTCATCATCTCACCCTCCTCTCTCTCTCTCCATCTCACCCTCCTCGCTCTCTCCATCTCACCCTCCTCTCTCTCTCCATCTCACCCTCATCATCTCACCCTCCTCTCTCTCTCCATCTCACCCTCATCATCTCACCCTCCTCTCTCTCCATCTCACCCTCATCATCTCACCCTCCTCGCTCTCTCCATCTCACCCTCATCATCTCACCCTCCTCTCTCTCCATCTCACCCTCCTCTCTCTCTCCATCTCACCCTCCTCTCTCTCTCCATCTCACCCTCATCATCTCACACTCCTCTCTCTCTCCATCTCACCCTCATCATCTCACCCTCCTCTCTCTCCATCTCACCCTCATCATCTCACCCTCCTCGCTCTCTCCATCTCACCCTCATCATCTCACCCTCCTCTCTCTCTCCATCTCACCCTCCTCTCTCTCTCCATCTCACCCTCCTCACTCTCTCCATCTCATCCTCCTCTCTCTCTCCATCTCACCCTCATCATCTCACCCTCCTCTCTCTCTCCATCTCACCCTCATCATCTCACCCTCCTCGCTCTCTCCATCTCACCCTCATCATCTCACCCTCCTCTCTCTCTCCATCTCACCCTCATCATCTCACCCTCCTCGCTCTCTCCATCTCACCCTCCTCGCTCTCTCCATCTCACCCTCATCATCTCACCCTCCTCGCTCTCTCCATCTCACCCTCCTCTCTCTCTCCATCTCACCCTCATCATCTCACCCTCCTCGCTCTCTCCATCTCACCCTCCTCGCTCTCTCCATCTCACCCTCCTCTCTCTCTCCATTTCACCCTCATCTCACCCTCCTCGCTCTCTCCATCTCACCCTCATCATCTCACCCTCCTCGCTCTCTCCATCTCACCCTCATCATCTCACCCTCCTCGCTCTCTCCATCTCACCCTCCTCTCTCTCTCCATTTCACCCTCATCATCTCACCCTCCTCGTTCTCTCCATCTCACCATCCTCTCTCTCTCCATCTCACCATCCTCTCTCTCTCTCCATCTCACCTTCCTCTCTCTCTCCATCTCACCTTCATCATATCGCTCTCTCCATCTCGCTCTCTCCATCTCACCCTCCTCGCTCTCTCCATCTCACCCTCCTCGCTCTCTCCATCTCACCCTCCTCGCTCTCTCCATCTCACCCTCCTCTCTCTCTCTTTATCTCACCCTCCTCTCTCTCTCTCCATCTCACCCTCCTCTCTCTCTCTCCATCTCACCCTCCTCTCTCTCTCTCCATCTCACCCTCCTCTCTCTCTCTCCATCTCACCCTCCTCTCTCTCTCTCCATCTCACCCTCCTCTCTCTCTCTCCATCTCACCCTCCTCTCTCTCTCTCCATCTCACCCTCCTCTCTCTCTCTCTCCATCTCACCCTCCTCTCTCTCTCTCCATCTCACCCTCCTCTCTCTCTCTCTCCATCTCACCCTCCTCTCTCTCTCTCTCCATCTCACCCTCCTCTCTCTCTCTCTCCATCTCACCCTCCTCGCTCTCTCCATCTCACCCTCCTCGCTGTCTCCATCTCACCCTCCTCTCTCTCCCTTCCCCCTCCATATCTCTTTCTCTCCCCCCTCTCTCCTCCCTCCTCTCTGTAGTTGGCATGTTATGACCAGGCTAAACAGCTGGTGCTGTCTTCAGGCTTCATGGGCGATAACATCCTCACACACTTCCTGTCTAGCTTCATCGCTGTGAGTAACCGGGCTTCTTATTGGTTAAAATAGTGCAGAGTGCTGGTTGGATAAGGAACCAGAAGAATGTGATATGATAACAATGACATTGTTCATTGATAACTAAAAAAAAACAAATAATGTCTCTCTGTCTGTGTCTGTCTGTAGGGAGGCTGTGCTACATTCCTGTGTCAGCCTCTAGATGTGATGAAGACCAGGTTGATGAACTCTAAAGGAGAATACTCAGTGAGTTACTCTATCCATCCCTCTCTTAGTCATCTCTCCATCCATCCCTCTCTCTTTCATTTCTCCATCCATCCCTCTTTTTCATCTCTCCATCCATCCCTCTTTTTCATCTCTCCATCCATCCCTCTTTTTCATCTCTCCATCCATCCCTCTCTTTTTCATCTCTCCATCCATCCCTCTCTTTTTCATCTCTCCATCCATCCCTCTCTTTTTCATCTCTCCATCCATCCCTCTCTTTTTCATCTCTCCATCCATCCCTCTCTCTTTCATCTCTCCATCCATCCCTCTTTTTCATCTCTCCATCCATCCCTCTTTTTCATCTCTCCATCCATCCCTCTTTTTCATCTCTCCATCCATCCCTCTCTTTTTCATCTCTCCATCCATCCCTCTCTTTTTCATCTCTCCATCCATCCCTCTCTTTTTCATCTCTCCATCCATCCCTCTTTAAACCCTGTTTTCTTCCCTTCATCCAACTCTCTCACCATGTAACTGTGTGTGTTTTAGGGTGTGATACACTGTCTGAGAGTGACGGCTAAAGAGGGACCCATGGCCTTCTACAAGGTGACACACACACACAGACACACACACACACACACAGACACACACACAGACACACACACAGACACAGACACACAGACACACAGACACACAGACACACAGACACACACACACACAGACACAGACACAGACACACACACACACACACACACACACAGACACACACACACACACACAGACAGACAGACAGACACACACACACACACACACACAGACACAGACACACAGACACAGACACACAGACAGACAGACACACACACACACACACACACAGACACAGACACACACACAGACACACACACACACACACACACACACAGACACAGACACAGACACACACACTGGCAGTCCCAGAAACCCATCTAGCAGACCAGCCTAATAACCTTCGCTCGGGGTGACTGTCTTTCTGACAGAGACTAGAGTTTCTAACTGATCTTGTAATCCTGGGTCTTACCTTAACATATATATGAAGGCTGGGTCTTACCTTAACGTATATATGAAGGATGGGTCTTACCTTAACATGTATATGAAGGATGGGTCTTACCTTAACATGTATATGAAGGATGGGTCTTACCTTAACATATATATGAAGGCTGGGTCTTAACATATATATGAAGGCTGGGTCTTACCTTAACATATATATATGAAGGCTGGGTCTTACCTTAACATATATATGAAGGCTGGGTCTTACCTTAACATGTATATGAAGGCTTGGTCTTAACGTATATATATGAAGGCTGGGTCTTAACGTATATATAAAGGCTGGGTCTTAACATGTATATGAAGGCTGGGTCTTACCTTAACATATATATGAAGGCTGGGTCTTACCTTAACATGTATATGAAGGCTGGGTCTTACCTTAACGTATATATGAAGGCTGGGTCTTACCTTAACATGTATATGAAGGCTGGGTCTTACCTTAACATGTATATGAAGGCTGGGTCTTACCTTAACATATATATGAAGGCTGGGTCTTAACATATATATGAAGGCTGGGTCTTAACATATATATGAAGGCTGGGTCTTACCTTAACGTATATATGAAGGCTGGGTCTTACCTTAACGTATATATGAAGGCTGGGTCTTACCTTAACGTATATATGAAGGCTGGGTCTTACCTTAACATATATATGAATGCTGGGTCTTACCTTAACATATATATGAAGGATGGGTCTTACCTTAACATGTATATGAAGGCTGGGTCTTAACTTAACATATATATGAATGCTGGGTCTTACCTTAACATATATATGAAGGCTGGGTCTTACCTTAACATATATATGAAGGCTGGGTCTTACCTTAACATATATATGAAGGCTGGGTCTTAACATATATATGAAGGCTGGGTCTTAACATATATATGAAGGCTGGGTCTTACCTTAACATATATATGAAGGCTGAGTCTTAACATATATATGAAGGCTGAGTCTTAACATATATATGAAGGATGGGTCTTACCTTAACATATATATGAAGGCTGAGTCTTAACATATATATGAAGGCTGGGTCTTACCTTAACCTATATATGAAGGCTGGGTCTTACCTTAACATATATATGAATGCTGGGTCTTACCTTAACATATATATGAATGCTGGGTCTTACCTTAACATATATATGAAGGATGGGTCTTACCTTAACATACATATGAAGGCTGGGTCTTAACATATATATGAAGGCTGGGTCTTAACATATATATGAAGGCTGGATCTTAACATATATATGAAGGCTGGGTCTTAACATATATATGAAGGCTGGGTCTTAACTTATATATGAAGGATGGGTCTTACCTTAACATATATATGAAGGCTGGGTCTTACCTTAACATATATATGAAGGCTGGGTCTTACCTTAATATATATGTGAAGGCTGGGTCTTACTTTAACATATATATGAAGGCTGGGTCTTAACATGTATATGAAGGCTGGGTCTTAACATGTATATGAAGGCTGGGTCTTAACATGTATATGAAGGCTGGGTCTTACCTTAACATATATATGAAGGCTGGGTCTTAACATGTATATGAAGGCTGGGTCTTAACATATATATGAAGGCTGGGTCTTAACATATATATGAAGGCTGGGTCTTACCTTAACATATATATGAAGGCTGGGTCTTACCTTAACATGTATATATGAAGGCTGGGTCTTAACGTATATATATGAAGGCTAAGGTGAATCCTGGGTAAAGGTCTTCATTTACACATCAGGGTCTTGAGTCATTTACCAAATCAGATGGAAGGGTATTGGCTGACTGTCCCATCCAGTGTCAGGGCCTAAACATATGGTCCAAGCCTGTCCAATAGGATTGCAAGGTTGTAAACAACTGTCCATCCCTGTGTAAAGGTCTTGACTAACTGTCCAATGCAGTTGCAAGAAAGTTAATTAACTGCCCAATTGCATTGCAAGGTCTTAACCTACTGTCCAATCACGTCAGCATGTAGACCAACTATCCAATCCCGTGTCAGGGTCTTGACTAAGTGCCCAATGTTCAATCACATGTAACAATGTTGGATAGGTCTTGACTGACTGTCCAATGACGTATCAGAATGCTAACTAACTGTCCAATGGGGTTGCAGGGTCTTGTTCCTGCAGGGATCCGTCTGATTCCTCACACGGTGCTCACCTTCATCTTCCTAGAGCAGCTCAAGAACAACTTCGGCATCGTCATCATCTCCTGAGCACGCTCCATGACCTACGACCTTTACCCTCTAAACCCCTGTCCCCTGCAAACATCAACCAATCCCCTGTCACTGCCACAGTGCCTCACCCCCCCCCCCCCCATGGCCCTGAGCTGTCCAATCCCACAGAGAGGTGGTTGTAGGGATGGAATGTCTGCTATGCTATCCTACCCGGCCCTCTTTAACCTGCTCTGGAATCAACCAATCACCCGGGGAAAAGACTACGAAGGAACTGCCTACACCTGCACCATCACAGGCTTGTTCACAGGAAGAGTTGTCATAGCAACGCCAGTCAAACCCTGCTGTGACATCATCTTCATGTCTCTGTCATCATCAATAGTGCCATTCTCAATGGGGGCTGCGCCTCAAATCATACACTATTCCCTATGTAGTGCATTACTTCTGACCCTTAATCTGTAGTGCACTTAACATGTAGCTCTGGTCAGAAGTAGTGCACTACGTAGGGAACATAGTGCCACCTGAGTTCACTCCCTAAACGATGTTGATGTGTTTATACTGTAGCCTTCCACCACCATCATCATCATCATGTATCACCCAACCTGTTCCATTCCACACCACACCAGTCCTCATGTATTACTAGCGGTGTACTAATTATAGTAGTATGTATTACTAGCGGTGTACTAATTATAGTAGTATGTATTACTAGCGGTGTACTAATTATAGTAGTATGTATTACTAGCAGTGTACTAGCTGTAGTAGTATGTATTACTAGCAGTGTACTAGCTGTAGTAGTATGTATTACTAGCGGTGTACTAGCTGTAGTAGTATGTATTACTAGCAGTGTACTAGCTGTAGTAGTATGTATTACTAGCAGTGTACTAGCTGTAGTAGTATGTATTACTAGCAGTGTACTAGCTGTAGTAGTATGTATTACTAGCAGTGTACTAGCTGTAGTAGTATGTATTACTAGCAGTGTACTAGCTGTAGTAGTATGTATTACTAGCGGTGTACTAGCTGTAGTAGTATGTATTACTAGCGGTGTACTAGCTGTAGTAGTATGTATTACTAGCGGTGTACTAGTTGTAGTAGTATGTATTACTAGCGGTGTACTAGTTGTAGTAGTATGTATTACTAGCGGTGTACTAGTTGTAGTAGTATGTATTACTAGCGGTGTACTAGTTGTAGTAGTATGTATTACTAGCGGTGTACTAATTATAGTAGTATGTATTACTAGCGGTGTAGTAGTATGTATTACTAGCAGTGTACTAGCTGTAGTAGTATGTATTACTAGCAGTGTAGTAGCTGTAGTAGTGTGTATTACTGTAAATCACTACCACATTGTGGTTCTAACTGAAACCATCAGTGCAATTCCTGTTCATAGGTGATGCTTATTACTGTGACAGATCAGTGCTATTCCTGTTCATAAGTGATGCTTATTACTGTGACAGATCAGTGCTATTCCTGTTCATAAGTGATGCTTATTACTATAACAGGAGATCAGTGCTATAACTAGAATCTTATGAATCTCATGTCATCATCATCTCAGAGACATTTGTGAGTGGCATTGGGTGACATAGGGTCCTATTCCTGCCTATAAGGGATGCTGCATAACAGGTTTTAATGCCATAACAACATGGCTATAAAGCCATCACATTCTTACAGACAAAGGTACTAAACAGAAGAAGTTGCCCCTAGGCACTGATTCTGGGTCAGACATTAGTTGCATCCCCCTACCAGTTAAAATTACTGTTGGGGCTAGGTGATCTGATCCTAGATCTGTGGTTAGGGACAACAGTAGAAATTCCCACCAAGGGCAATGTGACGAGGAGATATAACTGGACAGAGATGAGAGATGTATAGTGAATAGGTTGTACACTGCATTTGACCAGGCCCCATAGGGCCCTATAGGAGATCATTCAGAGATACTGTGAGTTAGAGAGAGATACTGTTTACTGGGGACCTGGATGAAACTGCTGTCTTTAAGGCACTTTATTAAACAAACACACACACACACACACACACAGGTGCACTCAAACACACACACACACACACACACACACACAGGTGCACTCAAACACACACATAAGCACACTCATCTAAGACAAACAAACAAACCCTACAGGTAACTTTAGGCAGTTATCTGTATGTAAATAGGGCCGTTTGGGGGCCACACCCCCACAGTGAGTTCCAGTGAGTCAGGATGCCTTTCCCTCTGTGGCCTCCAGGGGGCAGCATGGTACTGTGTGTGTTTGGGAAACTGGTCATTATGAATGAGTAACATGATTATTAACAGACACACTTATGTCTCTGTGTGACTGAGAGGATTCATTCATAAATCCTACTGTGAGGTTGTGTGCGTGCTTGTGAGTGTGTGTTTCAGTTAGTTGTTTGACTGTATTTGATAGGCCATTATTAAAGAGTGGTATTGGGAACCACCCCTTGTACACATGCACACACACACACACACACAATCTCTAGGAATGGAAATGAGATTGTAGGACCCAGCTCTGTGCGGCTGTACGTGTATGGGTCTGTATTTTGTAGATTGTTTTTTGAATTAAAATACTAATAATTAATAACTGTCATTTCCTCTGTGGTGTGTGTGTGTGTGGGGGGGGGGGGGGGGTGAACGTAATGGATCTCCTTGCTGACATGTGTCCAGGGTCTGTCTGTTTATTGATACTCTGTCTCCTCCTATTGGTCGTGGTGAGCAGTGCTCTTCAGTTCTGAAGCTCCGTCTTCACTCATCGCCTGGTGAGGAGCTCTGAAATATGGTTCTCTTTAAGGTATCAGAAAGCCGTTGAACCAGAAACACACTGACGGCCAAGGTAGGCTACTTAGCAACTCTGACTAAAATGTTGGCCGTCCTCGCTTTCAACAACCGGAGACAACCGTCCTCTCTTTCACAACCAGAGACAACCGTCCTCTTTCACAACCGGAGACAACCGTCCTCTTTCACAACCGGAGACAACCGTCCTCTTTCACAACCGGAGACAACCGTCCTCTTTCACAACCGGAGACAACCGTCCTCTCTTTCACAACCGGAGACAACCGTCCTCTTTCACAACCGGAGACAACCGTCCTCTTTCACAACCGGAGACAACCGTCCTCTTTCACAACCGGAGACAACCGTCCTCTTTCACAACCGGAGACAACCGTCCTCTTTCACAACCGGAGACAACCGTCCTCTTTCACAACCGGAGACAACCGTCCTCTTTCACAACCGGAGACAACCGTCCTCTCTTTCACAACCGGAGACAACCGTCCTCTCTTTCACAACCGGAGACAACCGTCCTCTCTTTCACAACCGGAGACAACTGTCCTCTCTTTCACAACCGGAGACAAACGTCCTCTCTTTCACAACCGGAGACAACCGTCCTCTCTTTCACAACCGGAGACAACCGTCCTCTCTTTCACAACCGGAGACAACCGTCCTCTCTTTCACAACCGGAGACAACCGTCCTCTCTTTCACAACCGGAGACAACCGTCCTCTCTTTCACAACCAGAGACAACCGTCCTCTCTTTCACAACCAGAGACAACCGTCCTCTCTTTCACAACCAGAGACAACCGTCCTCTCTTTCACAACCAGAGACAACCGTCCTCGACAGGACCACACTAAACTTTCAAGACCTCTGTTTCGTTGGCTTTTAGCTCATTAAACACGTTTTAAAACGGTTTGTATCATTCAGAAAACATATTTATTTAAATGTATAGCTTTTTTCACCACATAAACAACTGCCATCTTGCCTGAAAATATAAACATTAGCCTCCCCTCTTTTGTTTTGCATTCTTCCTGTTTTGATTGGTCTGCCAACACCATATGGACATTGAGGAGCTGCTCCAATGTTTAAATGAAATGTCAACCCTAATCCTCCAATCCAATAGCTCATCTACTTGACAAATTCATTCTGACAATATCAAATCTTATTTGTCACATACACATGGTTAGCAGATGTTAATGCGAGTGTAGAGAAATGCTTGTGCTTCTAGTTCCGACAATGCAGTAATAACCAACAAGTAATCTAGCTAACAATTCCACAACTACTACCTTATACACACAAGTGTAAAGGGATAAAGAATATGTACATAAGGATATATGAATGAGTGATGGTACAGAGCGGCATAGGCAAGATGCAGTAGATGGTATCGAGTACAGTATATACATATGAGATGAGTATGTAAACAAAGTGGCATAGTTAAAGTGGCTAGTGATACATGTATTACATAAAGATACAGGAGATGATATAGAGTACAGTATATACATATACATATGAGATGAATAATGTAGGGTATGTAAACATTATATTAGGTAGCATTGTTTAAAGTGGCTAGTGATACATTTTTACATCAATTTCCATCAATTTCCATTATTAAAGTAGCTGGAGTTGAGTCAGTATGTTGGCAGCAGCCACTCAATGTTAGTGGTGGCTGTTTAACAGTCTGATGGCCTTGAGATAGAAGCTGTTTAACAGTCTGATGGCCTTGAGATAGAAGCTGTTTAACAGTCTGATGGCCTTGAGATAGAAGCTGTTTAACAGTCTGATGGCCTTGAGATAGAAGCTGTTTTTTTTTCTTCTCAGCACTAGACTGAATCCCACCTCTCAGCAACATGTTCTGCCTATATGACTAACAATGTCTTCTCAGCACTAGACTGAATCCCACCTCTCAGCAACATGCTCTGCCTATATGACTAACAATGTCTTCTCAGCACTAGACTGAATCCCACCTCTCAGCAACATGCTCTGCCTATATGACTAACAATGTCTTCTCAGCACTAGACTGAATCCCACCTCTCAGCAACATGTTCTGCCTATATGACTAACAATGTCTTCTCAGCACTAGACTGAATCCCACCTCTCAGCAACATGCTCTGCCTATATGACTAACAATGTCTTCTCAGCACTAGACTGAATCCCACCTCTCAGCAACATGTTCTGCCTATATGACTAACAATGTCTTCTCAGCACTAGACTGAATCCCACCTCTCAGCAACATGTTCTGCCTATATGACTAACAATGTCTTCTCAGCACTAGACTGAATCCCACCTCTCAGCAACATGTTCTGCCTATATGACTAACAATGTCTTCTCAGCACTAGACTGAATCCCACCTCTCAGCAACATGCTCTGCCTATATGACTAACAATGTCTTCTCAGCACTAGACTGAATCCCACCTCTCAGCAACATGTTCTGCCTATATGACTAACAATGTCTTCTCAGCACTAGACTGAATCCCACCTGTCAGCAACATGCTCTGCCTATATGACTAACAATGTCTTCTCAGCACTAGACTGAATCCCACCTCTCAGCAACATGCTCTGCCTATATGACTAACAATGTCTTCTCAGCACTAGACTGAATCCCACCTCTCAGCAACATGCTCTGCCTATATGACTAACAATGTCTTCTCAGCACTAGACTGAATCCCACCTCTCAGCAACATGCTCTGCCTATATGACTAACAATGTCTTCTCAGCACTAGACTGAATCCCACCTCTCAGCAACATGTTCTGCCTATATGACTAACAATGTCTTCTCAGCACTAGACTGAATCCCACCTCTCAGCAACATGCTCTGCCTATATGACTAACAATGTCTTCTCAGCACTAGACTGAATCCCACCTCTCAGCAACATGTTCTGCCTATATGACTAACAATGTCTTCTCAGCACTAGACTGAATCCCACCTCTCAGCAACATGTTCTGCCTATATGACTAACAATGTCTTCTCAGCACTAGACTGAATCACACCTCTCAGCAACATGTTCTGCCTATATGACTAACAATGTCTTCTCAGCACTAGACTGAATCACACCTCTCAGCAACATGCTCTGCCTATATGACTAACAATGTCTTCTCAGCACTAGACTGAATCCCACCTCTCAGCAACATGTTCTGCCTATATGACTAACAATGTCTTCTCAGCACTAGACTGAATCCCACCTCTCAGCAACATGTTCTGCCTATATGACTAACAATGTCTTCTCAGCACTAGACTGAATCCCACCTCTCAGCAACATGTTCTGCCTATATGACTAACAATGTCTTCTCAGCACTAGACTGAATCCCACCTCTCAGCAACATGTTCTGCCTATATGACTAACAATGTCTTCTCAGCACTAGACTGAATCACACCTCTCAGCAACATGCTCTGCCTATATGACTAACAATGTCTTCTCAGCACTAGACTGAATCCCACCTCTCAGCAACATGTTCTGCCTATATGACTAACAATGTCTTCTCAGCACTAGACTGAATCCCACCTCTCAGCAACATGCTCTGCCTATATGACTAACAATGTCTTCTCAGCACTAGACTGAATCCCACCTCTCAGCAACATGTTCTGCCTATATGACTAACAATGTCTTCTCAGCACTAGACTGAATCCCACCTCTCAGCAACATGTTCTGCCTATATGACTAACAATGTCTTCTCAGCACTAGACTGAATCCCACCTCTCAGCAACATGTTCTGCCTATATGACTAACAATGTCTTCTCAGCACTAGACTGAATCCCACCTCTCAGCAACATGTTCTGCCTATATGACTAACAATGTCTTC
This sequence comes from Oncorhynchus clarkii lewisi, assembly GCF_045791955.1. Lineage (NCBI taxonomy): Eukaryota > Metazoa > Chordata > Actinopteri > Salmoniformes > Salmonidae > Oncorhynchus > Oncorhynchus clarkii. The sequence goes on along the minus strand of NW_027261147.1, from coordinate 200,615 downwards.
TCTGGTGCTGAGAGGTGGGATTGTTACAAGGCCTCTCATCCTACTAAAACATGTTGCTCTATTGCCCTCAGCGACAGTTAGACTTGTTGTTCATGTTTTGCTGTGTTCTAGTGTACACTTCTCCCTGTCATATTTAAGGTTAGAACTACCTTTCTAAGTGTTCTGATACTTCTAGTTTGGAGTTGTATTTTTACGATAACATAGCTACAGTATTTCACCTTTTAATGTGTATAGTATTGCTTACTAGGTGTTGTCCAATCAATTGTGTAACCACCCCTTCTTCCAATTAGGGCTGATTGAAAAGCTGTTCAAAAGAGAACATTCCTTTTCTTGTTCTCCCTGACGAAGGCCCTGCATCGGTTTCTTAAAAACGTAGTTTCTATTGAACATGCCAGACTAATAAAGGCATGTTAATACATTATATGAAGAGTGCCTTGGTCCTCCTTTATTTTTGATGACCAATTTACCCCTTTTACCAAAGAGCCCCTTCTATCTACCAGAATGTACTGCTGAATGTTCTAAAGAAGAAGAATCTAAGAATGTTCTACTAATGACAATGTTAGATTTAATGTGGATGTTGATTGGAACAAAGGGTTACAGGGTGGGTTAGAATGC
>NW_027261147.1:195000-197500 GCF_045791955.1 Oncorhynchus clarkii lewisi | reverse complement strand
GTGTCAGATTTTCCTGAAGTTCAATCAAATCAAATGTTATTCGTCACATACACATGTTTAGCAGATGTTATTGCGGGTGTAGAGAAATGCTTGTGTTTCTAGCTACAACAGTGCAGTAATATCTAACAGTTCACAACAATACACAGAAATATACAACTAAATTCACTTCACTGTTACATTTCTGGACAACATCAGAGCAGTAAGCAGTACAGTACAGTACAGTCTTGTCTGTCTGTCTGTCTGTCTGTCTGTCTGTCTGTCTGTCTGTCTGTCTGTGTGTGAAAGGAAAGGTTAGACCTAACAGGAAGCAGTATAGTACAGACAGACAGACAGAAAGGAAATGTTAGACCTAACAGGAAGCAGTATAGTACAGACAGAGAGGAAAGGTTAGACCTAACAGGAAGCAGTATAGTACAGACAGACAGAAAGGAAAGGTTAGACCTAACAGGAAGCAGTATAGTACAGACAGAGAGGAAAGGTTAGACCTAACAGGAAGCAGTATAGTACAGACAGAGAGGAAAGGTTAGACCTAACAGGAAGCAGTATAGTACAGACAGAGAGGAAAGGTTAGACCTAACAGGAAGCAGTATAGTACAGACAGACAGAAAGGAAAGGTTAGACCTAACAGGAAGCAGTATAGTACAGACAGAGAGGAAAGGTTAGACCTAACAGGAAGCAGTATAGTACAGACAGAGAGGAAAGGTTAGACCTAACAGGAAGCAGTATTGTACAGACAGAGAGGAAAGGTTAGACCTAACAGGAGGCAGTATAGTATAGACAGAGAGGAAAGGTTAGACCTAACAGGAAGCAGTATAGTACAGACAGAGAGGAAAGGTTAGACCTAACAGGAAGCAGTATAGTACAGACAGAAAGGAAAGGTTAGACCTAACAGGAGGCAGTATAGTATAGACAGAGAGGAAAGGTTAGACCTAACAGGAAGCAGTATAGTACAGACAGAAAGGAAAGGTTAGACCTAACAGGAAGCAGTATAGTACAGACAGAAAGGAAAGGTTAGACCTAACAGGAAGCGGTATAGTACAGACAGAGAGGAAAGGTTAGACCTAACAGGAAGCAGTATAGTACAGACAGAAAGGAAAGGTTAGACCTAACAGGAAGCAGTATAGTACAGACAGAAAGGAAAGGTTAGACCTAACAGGAAGCAGTATAGTACAGACAGAAAGGAAAGGTTAGACCTAACAGGAAGCAGTATAGTACAGACAGAGAGGAAAGGTTAGACCTAACAGGAAAGCAGTATAGTACAGACAGACAGAGAGGAAAGGTTAGACCTAACAGGAAGCAGTATAGTACAGACAGACAGAGAGGAAAGGTTAGACCTAACAGGAAGCAGTATAGTACAGACAGACAGAGAGGAAAGGTTAGACCTAACAGGAAGCAGTATAGTACAGACAGAAAGGAAAGGTTAGACCTAACAGGAAGCAGTATAGTACAGACAGACAGAGAGGAAAGGTTAGACCTAACAGGAAAGCAGTATAGTACAGACAGAAAGGAAAGGTTAGACCTAACAGGAAGCAGTATAGTACAGACAGACAGAGAGGAAAGGTTAGACCTAACAGGAAGCAGTATAGTACAGACAGACAGGAAAGGTTAGACCTAACAGGAAGCAGTATAGTACAGACAGAAAGGAAAGGTTAGACCTAACAGGAAGCAGTATAGTACAGACTGAGAGGAAAGGTTAGACCTAACAGGAAAGCAGTATAGTACAGACAGACAGAGAGGAAAGGTTAGACCTAACAGGAAGCAGTATAGTACAGACAGACAGAGAGGAAAGGTTAGACCTAACAGGAAGCAGTATAGTACAGACAGACAGAGAGGAAAGGTTAGACCTAACAGGAAGCAGTATAGTACAGACAGACAGAGAGGAAAGGTTAGACCTAACAGGAAGCAGTATAGTACAGACAGAAAGGAAAGGTTAGACCTAACAGGAAGCAGTATAGTACAGACAGACAGAGAGGAAAGGTTAGACCTAACAGGAAAGCAGTATAGTACAGACAGACAGAGAGGAAAGGTTAGACCTAACAGGAAGCAGTATAGTACAGACAGACAGAGAGGAAAGGTTAGACCTAACAGGAAGCAGTATAGTACAGACAGACAGGAAAGGTTAGACCTAACAGGAAGCAGTATAGTACAGACAGAAAGGAAAGGTTAGACCTAACAGGAAGCAGTATAGTACAGACTGAGAGGAAAGGTTAGACCTAACAGGAAAGCAGTATAGTACAGACAGACAGAGAGGAAAGGTTAGACCTAACAGGAAAGCAGAATAGTACAGACAGACAGAAAGGAAAGGTTAGACCTAACAGGAAGCAGTATAGTACAGACTGAGAGGAAAGGTTAGACCTAACAGGAAGCAGTATAGTACAGACAGACAGAGAGGAAAGGTTAGACCTAACAGGAAAGCAGTATAGTACAGACAGAGAGGAAAGGTTAGACCTAACAGGAAGCAGTATAGTACAGACAGACAGAGAGGAAAGGTTAGACCTAA
>NW_027261147.1:150000-190000 GCF_045791955.1 Oncorhynchus clarkii lewisi | reverse complement strand
AGAAAACCTCCCCGGACACTTTATTTTGGTTTCTTTAAGGCCTGCTACTTTGGGTTTCTCTGGATAAGAGCGTTGCTAAATGACTAGAATGTAAAAGTCTCTCACTCACTCTGTTGTTCAGCATCATTGAATGGGCTCAAACAATACCCATCCATTCATCCATCCATCTATCTATCCATCTATCCATCCATCTATCTATCCATCTATCCATCTATGTATCTTGTGTTCTGTTAGAGAAAGAGGGGGATGAATGGGCATTTAGGAAAGTGATGGGGAGCTCAAGGACGAGGAGATGGAGAGAGAGAGAGGAGGAGAGTTATTTGTTACAAAGGAGAAGGATTGTGTCAAAAGGAAATGGACTGATCAGAAACATTATACAGAGAGAGAGAGAGAGAGAGAGAGGAGGAGAGTTATTTGTTACAAAGGAGAAGGATTGTGTCAAAGGGAAATGGACTGATCAGAAACATTATACAGAGAGAGAGAATGAGGAGAGAGAGAGAGAGAGAGAGAGAGAGAGAGATGGAGAGAATGAGAGAATGAGGAGAGAGAGAGATGGAGAGAATGAGGAGATGGAGAGAATGGGGAGAGAGAGAGAGAATGAGGAGAGAGAGAGAGAGATTGAGAGAATGAGGAGAGAGAGAGATGGAGAGAATGAGGAGATGGAGAGAATGGGGAGAGAGAGAGAGAGAGAGATGGAGAGAATGAGGAGATGGAGAGAATGAGGAGAGAGAGAGAGATGGAGAGTATGAGGAGAGAGAGATGGAGAGAATGAGGAGAGAGAGAGATGGAGAGAATGAGGAGAGAGAGAGATGGAGAGAATGAGGAGAGAGAGAGAGATGGAGAGAAAGAGGAGAGAGAAAGATGGAGAGCGAGAGAGGAAGAGAATGAGGAGAGATGGAGAAAGAGAGAGAGAGAGAGAAATGGAGAAAGAGTAATTGCGAGAGAGAGAAACCCAGAGGCCACCTAGCAGTTATAGGGTATTACTGAGTATCAGCTAGACAGCCCTCTCTACAAACACACAAACCCACGCCCTGTCAAGCCTCTCTATCACACACACACACACACAGACCCTGTCAAGCCTCTCTATCACACACACACACACACGCCCTGTCAACCCTTTCAATCACAAACTGATCAGCCCACCTCTACACACGACCGGTGTGTTGGTGTTGCGATAAATCTCTGTGGAAACAGGAAGTAAACACACAGGGTGGTATTCCATTTCTGCAGTGAAGGGTGCAGCCTGTATAACTCACTGTGACTGGCTACACTGCTTTAACAGTGTGTGTGTCTGTCTCTGTGTGTGTGCCTGTCTGTCTCTGTGTGTGTGTAACAATCCCAACAGTATTGGACGTTAGTCCATTAAGTTTGTCAGTTAAGCTAAGGCATTAATTCAAACTGGTTAAGGTTTGGGTAGGGTCCAAACCGGATTTTTTTTAAATGAGTGACGAGCACTAGGATTGAACTGGAGCACACGGTTGTTACCCCCCCCCCCCCCCCCTAGTGGACGGTATTGAACACATCTCCCAATCAGATGGTAACAGATGCTCACCCCCTCCCTCCCTCCCCTAGTGGACGGTATTGAACACATCTCCCTATTAGATGGTAACAGATGCTCACTCCCCCCCCCCCCCCCCCAGTGGACGGTATTGAACACATCTCCCTATCAGACGGTAACACCCCACCCCCCCTAGTGGACGGTATTGAACACATCTCCCTATCAGATGGTAACAGCCGCTCACTCCCCCCCCCCCCCCCACCCCCCTAGTGGACGGTATTGAACACATCTCCCTATCAGATGGTAACAGATGCTCCCCCCCCCCCCCCCCCCTAGTGGACGGTATTGAACACATCTCCCTATTAGATGGTAACAGATGCTCCCCCCCCCCCCCCCCAGTGGACGGTATTGAACACATCTCCCTATCAGATGGTAACAGCCGCTCACCCCCCCCACCCACCCCCCCTAGTGGACGGTATTGAACACATCTCCCTATTAGATGGTAACAGCCGCTCACCCCCACCCCCACCCACCCCCCCTAGTGGACGGTATTGAACACATCTCCCTATCAGATGGTACCAGCCGCTCCCCCCCCCCCCCCCTAGTGGAAGGTATTGAACACATCTCCCTATCAGATGGTAACAGCCGCTCCCCCCCCCCCTAGTGGACGGTATTGAACACATCTCCCTATCAGATGGTAACAGCCGCTCCCCCCCCCCCCCCTAGTGGAGGGTATTGAACACATCTCCCTATCAGATGGTAACAGCCGCTCCCCCCCCCCCCCCCCCCCCCCCCCCTAGTGGAAGGTATTGAACACATCTCCCTATCAGATGGTAACAGCCGCTCACCCCCCCCACCCACCCCTAGTGGACGGTATTGAACACATCTCCCTATCAGATGGTAACAGCCGCTCCCCCCCCCCCCCCCCCCCCCCCCCTAGTGGAAGGTATTGAACACATCTCCCTATCAGATGGTAACAGCCGCTCACCCCCCCCACCCACCCCTAGTGGACGGTATTGAACACATCTCCCTATTAATTAGATGGTAACAGCCGCTCCCCCCCAGACGCACACTGACACACAGATACACACTGACACACAGATACACAGTTACACACACTGATACACAGATTCACACTGACACACAGTTACACACAGATACACACTGACACACACTGAGACACACAGTTACACACTGACACACAGATACACACTGACACACAGACACACACAGACACACAGATACACACATAGACACACAGACTCACAGACACACACAGACACACACAGACACTGCACACCACAGGAGGTTGGTGGCACCTTAACTGGGGAGGATGGGGCTTGTGGTAATGACTGGAGCAGAACTAGTGGAATGGTATCAAATACATCAGACACGTGGTTTCATGGTGTTCAATACCCTTTCAGTTGTCTTCTGCTTAGGCCATTATTGTGAGGCGTCCTCCCACACACACACACACACACACACACACACACACACACACACAGACACAGACACACACACACACACACACACGGACACAGACACAGACACACACACACACACACACACACACACACACACACACACACACACACACACACACACACACACACACACACACACACACACACACACACACACACACACACACACATACACAGATACACAGACACACACACACACACACACACACAGACAAACACACACACACACACACACACAGACAGACACACACAAACACACACACACACACACACACAGACACAGACAGAGTGTTGGTCGTTACCCCTGCTGTCGCCTCTACGGGTGACTAATGTTGCCCTATCCCTCTCGCCGCACTGAGACCTGGACCCTGACAGCAAGACCAAAATAATGGTGTTCCACAAAAGGTCCAGTCACCAGGACAACAAATACAAATTCCATCTAGACACCATTGCCCTAGAGCACACAAAAAAACTATACATACCTCGGCCTAAACATCAGCAAATCAGTTATAGAGCCCATTGCCCTTTATGGTTGTGAGGTCTGGGGTCCGCTCACCTACCAAGAATTCACAAAATGGGACAAACACCAAATTGAGACTCATTGCATTCTGCTAAAATATCATCCTTGTACAACGTAGAACACCAAATAATGCACGAGGAGCAGAATTAGGCCGATACCCGCTAATGATCAAAATCCAGAAAAGAACCGTTCAATTCCACAACCACCTAAAAAAGAAGTGATTCCCAAACCTTCCGTAACAAAGCCATCACCTACAGAAATAATTACTTCACACACTGGAAAGAATTAACAAAAAAACAGAGCAAACCAGAATGCTATTTGGCCCTAAACAGAGAGTACACAGTGGCAGAATACCTGAACACTGTGACTGACCCAAACTTAAGGAAAGTTTTGACTATGTACAGACTCAGTGAGCATAGCCTTGCTATTGAGAAAGGCCGCCGTAGGCAGACATGGCTCTCAAGAGAAGACAGGCTATGTGCTCACTGCCCACAAAATGAGGTGGAAACTGAGATGCACTTCCTATCCTCCTGCCCAATGTATGACCATATTAGAGACACATATTTCCCTCAGATTACACAGATCCACAAAGATTTAGAAAACAAATTAAATTTTGATAAACTCCCATATCTACTGGGTGAAATTCCACAGTGTGCCATCACAGCAGCAAGATTTGGGACCTGTTGCCACGAGAAAAGGGCAACCAGTGAAGATCAAACACCATTATAAATACAACCCATAACATGTTATAGTGGGATGACTGACCATACCAGGACATGGTTATAGTGGGATGACTGACCATACCAGGACATGGTTATAGTGGGGTGACTGACCATACCAGGACATGGTTATAGTGGGATGACTGGCCATACCAGGACATGGTTATAGTGGGGTGACTGACCATACCAGGATATGGTTATAGTGGGATGACTGACCATACCAGGACATGGTTATAGTGGGATGACTGACCATACCAGGACATGGTTATAGTGGGGTGACAGACCATACCAGGACATGGTTATAGTGGGATGACTGACCATACCAGGACATGGTTATAGTGGGATGACTGACCATACCAGGACATGGTTATAGTGGGATGACTGACTATACCAGGACATGGTTATAGTTGGGTGACTGACCATACCAGGACATGGTTATAGTGGGATGACTGACTATACCAGGACATGGTTATAGTTGGGTGACTGACCATACAAGGACATGGTAACATGGTAAGAGCAGAATACTGTAAAACAATCTACCAGGTAATAAGATTCAAATGGAGGTTGAGGTTCTATCTTTTCTAAATGAAAACACACACACACACACACACACACACACACACAAACACACACACACACACACACACACACACACACACACAACCAGACAAAGGCCTCACCCTCTGGTACTTTAGATTACATTCTGAACACTCTCGATTCTGACCATTAACCACCAGTTAAATATGATGAACCAGCTTGTGTGTCTGTGTATCTTCTTAATGGTGACTGGCTGTTTCCATCTCTGTGTGTGTGTGTGTGTGTGTGTGTGTGTGTGTGTGTGTGTGTGTGTGTGTGTGTGTGTGTGTGTGTGTGTGTGTGTGTGTGTGTGTGTGTGTGTGTCTTCTTAATGGTGACTGGCTGTTTCCTTCTCTGTTTGTCCCTAATACAGAGGAGGTGATCTCTCTCAGCTCACCACCATGTGGGTTATCGGTTTAAAATGAATTATCTCTCTGTGTGTGTGTGTGTGTGTGTGTGTGTGTGTGTGTGTGTGTGTGTGTGTGTGTGTGTGTGTGTGTGTGCGTGCGTGTGCGTGCGCGTGTGTGTGTGTGTTAGGGTTATAGACTGGAGACCAATGTGGATAAGGAGAGAGAGAGAGGAAACAGAGGAGCGAGATGGAATACAAGAGAGACACTGAGGGAACAGAGGAGTGAGAGAGGGAACAGAGGGGATGGGGAGAAATGAAGAGAAAGAGGATGGAGAAATGGGGGAGAGAGAAGGGAGAGGAGATACAAGGGAGAGAAAGGGAGAGAGAAGAGTACACAAGAGAGAGAGGGAGAGCGAGAGAGAGAGAGAGGGCGAGACGTTGGAGAGGGAGAGAAGGGGAGAGAGAGAGAGAGAGAGAGAGGGCGAGACGTTGGAGAGGGAGAGAAGGGGAGAGAGAGAGAGGGCAAGACTTTGGAGCGGGAGAGAAGGGGAGAGAGAGAGAGGGCGAGACGTTGGAGAGGGAGAGAAGGGGAGAGAGAGAGAGGTGGAGAAAAAGACCGGGAAAAGAGAGAGAGGGGAACAGGGGAGAGAGAGAGGGATAAGAGAAAGAGTAAGAGGGGGTTATAAGAAGACACACAGAGTCTTTCACACTGTCTCCCTCTGCTGGTTAGTGTTAGTATGCAGCCTCTCAGGACCCCCTGTAACATTATCCTGACTGATCTCTTAGTATGAGGTCTCTCAGGACCCTCTGTAACATTATCCTGTCTGATCTCTTAGTATGAGGTCTCTCAGGACCCGCTGTAACAGTATCCTGTCTGATCTCTTAGTATGAGGTCTCTCAGGACCCTCCGTAACAGTATCCTGTCTGATCTCTTAGTATGAGGTCTCTCAGGACCCTCTGTAACAGTATCCTGTCTGAGGTCTTTGTATGAGGTCTCTCAGGACCCTCCGTAACAGTATCCTGTCTGATCTCTAATTATGAGGTCTCCCAGGACCCTCTGTAACAGTATCCTGTCTGATCTCTTAGTATGAGGTCTCTCAGGACCCTCTGTAACAGTATCCTGTCTGATCTCTTATTATAAGGTCTCTCAGGACTCTCTGTAACAGAGTCCAAAGCCACCATCCACAGGGGACACACAGCCCAACCGTGCACCTCCCCAAAGTCCCTAACCAACACCTCTCTGCGTACGTGTCTCCTATTCATTTGAATAAGGTGACAGTTGGAGAAATTGCTTGAGCCACGCTGAGAATACAGAAGTCTGAAAGCCAACGGTACTATATTCTAGAACACTACCTTGAGCCACGCTGAGAATACAGAAGTCTGAAAGCCAACGATACTATATTCTAGAACACTGCCTTGAGCCACGCTGAGAATACAGAAGTCTGAAAGCCAACAGTACTATATTCTAGAACACTGCCTTGAGCCACGCTGAGAATACAGAAGTCTGAAAGCCAATGGTACTATATTCTAGAACACTGCCTTGAGCCACGCTGAGAATACAGAAGTCTGAAAGCCAACAGTACTATATTCTAGAACACTGCCTTGAGCCACGCTGAGAATACAGAAGTCTGAAAGCCAACAGTAGTATATTCTAGAACACTGCCTTGAGCCACGCTGAGAATACAGAAGTATGAAAGCCAACGATACTATATTCTAGAACACTGCCTTGAGCCACGCTGAGAATACAGAAGTCTGAAAGCCAACAGTACTATATTCTAGAACACTGCCTTGAGCCACGCTGAGAATACAGAAGTCTGAAAGCCAACAGTACTATATTCTAGAACACTGCCTTGAGCCACGCTGAGAATACAGAAGTCTGAAAGCCAACAGTACTATATTCTAGAACACTGCCTTGAGCCACGCTGAGAATACAGAAGTCTGAAAGCCAACGATACTATATTCTAGAACACTGCCTTGAGCCACGCTGAGAATACAGAAGTCTGAAAGCCAACAGTACGATATTCTAGAACACTGCCTTGAGCCACGCTGAGAATACAGAAGTATGAAAGCCAACGATACTATATTCTAGAACACTGCCTTGAGCCACGCTGAGAATACAGAAGTCTGAAAGCCAACAGTACTATATTCTAGAACACTGCCTTGAGCCACACTGAGAATACAGAAGTCTGAAAGCCAACAGTACTATATTCTAGAACACTGCCTTGAGCCACGCTGAGAATACAGAAGTCTGAAAGCCAACAGTACTATATTCTAGAACACTGCCTTGAGCCACGCTGAGAATACAGAAGTCTGAAAGCCAACAGTACTATATTCTAGAACACTGCCTTGAGCCACGCTGAGAATACAGAAGTCTGAAAGCCAACAGTACTATATTCTAGAACACTGCCTTGAGCCACGCTGAGAATACAGAAGTCTGAAAGCCAACGATACTATATTCTAGAACAGTGCTGAACACGTACACAATTTGGGACTCTGATAAACAGTTCAGTATGCAGCCTCCCAGGCCGTCTGTAACATGTAACAGCACAATATGCTGTCTGAGACCAGTAAGCCTGACATGACAGATGACATGACAGCTCAGTGTCAAAGGTCACCTGAATATGGAATGACATTTATCAAAAAGAACATCCACAATCAAATAACTGACGAGATGGGCGTTGTGTGTATTGTGGGTGTGTGTATAGGGTGTGTGTATAGGGTGTGTGTACAAGGTGTGTGTATTGGGTGTGTATATTGGGTGTTTAATAATTATTATGGAACGTGGAAAATATTTGGGTAGAATATATAGTATATCTGAAGAATACATGGATAGAATATATAGTATATCTGAAGAATACATGGATAGAATATATAGTATATCTGTAGAATACATGGATAAAATATATAGTATATCTGAAGAATACATGGATAGAATATATAGTAGATCTGAAGAATACATGGATAGAATATATAGTATATCTGAAGAATACATGGATAGAATATATAGTATATCTGTAGAATACATGGATAGAATATATAGTATATCTGAAGAATACACGGATAGAATATATAGTATATCTGTAGAATACATGGATAGAATATATAGTATATCTGAAGAATACAGTGATAGAATATATAGTATATCTGTAGAATACATTGATAGAATATATTGTATATCTGAAGAATACATGGATAGAATATATAGTATATCTGAAGAATACATGGATAGAATATATAGTATATCTGAAGAATACATGGATAGAATATATAGTATATCTGAAGAATACACGGATAGAATATATAGTATATCTGTAGAATACATGGATAGAATATATAGTATATCTGAAGAATACATGGATAGAATATATAGTATATCTGTAGAATACATGGATAGAATATATAGTATATCTGAAGAATACATGGATAGAATATATAGTATATCTGAAGAATATATGGATAGAATATATAGTATATCTGAAGAATACATGGATAGAATATATAGTATATCTGTAGAATACATGGATAGAATATATAGTATATCTGAAGAATACACGGATAGAATATATAGTATATCTGTAGAATACATGGATAGAATATATAGTATATCTGAAGAATACATGGATAGAATATATAGTATATCTGTAGAATACATGGATAGAATATATGGTATATCTGAAGAATACATGGATAGAATATATAGTATATCTGAAGAATACATGGATAGAATATATAGTATATCTGAAGAATACATGGATAGAATATATAGTATATCTGAAGAATACACGGATAGAATATATAGTATATCTGTAGAATACATGGATAGAATATATAGTATATCTGAAGAATACATGGATAGAATATATAGTATATCTGTAGAATACATGGATAGAATATATAGTATATCTGAAGAATACATGGATAGAATATATAGTATATCGGAAGAATACATGGATAGAATATATAGTATATCTGAAGAATACATGGATAGAATATATAGTATATCTGTAGAATACATGGATAGAATATATAGTATATCTGAAGAATACATGGATAGAATATATAGTATATCTGAAGAATACATGGATAGAATATATAGTATATCTGAAGAATACATGGATAGAATATATAGTATATCTGAAGAATACACGGATAGAATATATAGTATATCTGTAGAATACATGGATAGAATATATAGTATATCTGAAGAATACATGGATAGAATATATAGTATATCTGTAGAATACATGGATAGAATATATAGTATATCTGAAGAATACATGGATAGAATATATAGTATATCTGAAGAATACATGGATAGAATATATAGTATATCTGAAGAATACATGGATAGAATATATAGTATATCTGTAGAATACATGGATAGAATATATAGTATATCTGAAGAATACATGGATAGAATATATAGTATATCTGTAGAATACACGGATAGAATATATAGTATATCTGAAGAATACATGGATAGAATATATAGTATATCTGAAGAATACATGGATAGAATATATAGTATATCTGAAGAATACATGGATAGAATATATAGTATATCTGAAGAATACATGGATAGAATATATAGTATATCTGAAGAATACATGGATAGAATATATAGTATATCTGAAGAATACATGGATAGAATATATAGTATATCTGAAGAATACACGGATAGAATATATAGTATATCTGAAGAATACATGGATAGAATATATAGTATATCTGAAGAATACATGGATAGAATATATAGTATATCTGAAGAATACACGGATAGAATATATAGTATATCTGAAGAATACACGGATAGAATAGTATATGTACAGCAATAGTTGAATAAGATGTACTTGACTAGAATATGCTGTACTTATGAAATGGGTAAAACAATATGTAAACACTGTTAAGTGACCAGTGTTCCATGTCTATGTACATAGGGAAGCAGCCTCTTTGACAGCCGTCCAACCGGCTTCACTACCGCAGACCACGTGTAACCACGCCAGCCCAGGACCTCCACATCCGGATTCACTACCACAGACCAGTGTAACCAGACCTGCCCAGGCCCTCCACATCCGGCTTCACTACTGCAGACCAGTATAACCACGCCAGCCCAGGACCTCCACATCCGGCTTCACTACCGCAGACCACGTGTAACCACGCCAGCCCAGGACCTCCACATCCGGATTCTTCACCTGCGGGCTCAACAATTAGACGTTCATCCACGAACTCCAAAATGTCAAATTTCGAAGCGTTTTTTGATTCTCCTGCTGCTCTGTGTCGTTCCATTTCTCCAACCGTCAAGTTTAGAAGTGAAGGGTTACGTTAAGACACTCATTCTGAATGGTTAATGTTTAAGATTGAGTTACAACATTACGTTTAGGCACTTATTCTAAGGTTTGGCAAAGGGTTAAACCCCAAAATAAAATAAAATTGTGTCAACAAACGGGATTGAACACGCAGCCTTCTGACCCAGAGTCATTGGATTACAAAATCAGACACTGTAGCATCTATTGGCATGTTTAAAGGCATTTCCCAACTTCTTCAGCACACAAGTCCAATGTCAACGTTAATCTTGAACGGTTTGGGTGTATCTCCCCCTTTCTGCTTCAACTCCCCATATCATATGTCCTCACAGTTACCCAATACTTTATTTATACTGTCATTTGATTTCATGTCTATACTAAATTATTAATTTATAGGACACTCGGAAGCTCCTCAAAGGCCGCGCGGAGCGTACCTGCCGACGTCACCCTAGAGCAGAAAAAAACGGACTCTTCTTTTCCGCACCGAGCGCAGTTCGCCCTTCTCATTTCAGCACCGGAAACCGTCCGACGCGTACAACTCCGTGCGTCTCGCTCCTGGGACAAGATTTAAAAAAAACAAACATTTAACGGACCTTGATCACGAACAAACCTTTACAATGAGTTATTGACTCTCTCTTTTAGTCACAAGTCACCGAACTCCCTGGACGAAATATATCCAAATTAACGTTCTTTAATTTTTTTGAATTTCCTTTTTGACTGTTGGACTTGTTTGGGGATATGTGTGTCGGTTGTTTTTACTTAATGTAATGTGGATGTTACCTGTGTCCGTGGCTGTGGCTGGAGGATGAGCGCCGGCGTGGGGGTGACAGGGGACGCGACAGTAACTCATAATATGCAGTCAAGGTAAAGTGCTTTACATTCATTCACCCTCCAGGCTATGACTAGGGAACGTTTTCTAGGGGCACTGACTCCCTGGTTCAATCCCCGCTTCGGCTCTCAATTACCCAGTACTCACTATCTGACTGGGTGAGTTTGTGACCAGAGAGTGAGAGCTGATGTTTTGAAGTTGAGTAAGGAATACTGTTGATCTGTTGTTGGTATCTGTTGTGTTTATACTGTAGCCTATACTGTAGCCTATACTGTAGCCTATACTGTAGCCTATACTGTAGCCTATACTGTAGCCAATTCTATAGCCTATACTGTAGCCTATACTGTAGCCTATACTGTAGCCTATACTGTAGCCTATACTGTAGCCTATACTGTAGCCTATACTGTAGCCTATACTGTAGCCTATACTGTAGCCAATTCTATAGCCTATACTGTAGCCTATACTGTAGCCTATACTGTAGCCAATTATATAGCCTATACTGTAGCCTATACTGTAGCCTATACTGTAGCCTATACTGTAGCCAATTCTATAGCCTATACTGTAGCCTATACTGTAGCCTATACTGTAGCCTATACTGTAGCCTATACTGTAGCCTATACTGTAGCCTATACTGTAGCCAATTCTATAGCCTATACTGTAGCCTATACTGTAGCCTATACTGTAGCCTATACTGTAGCCAATTATATAGCCTATACTGTAGCCTATACTGTAGCCTATACTGTATCCTATACTGTAGCCAATTCTATAGCCTATACTGTAGCCTATACTGTAGCCTATACTGTAGCCTATACTGTAGCCTATACTGTAGCCAATTCTATAGCCTATACTGTAGCCTATACTGTAGCCTATACTGTAGCCTATACTGTAGCCAATTATATAGCCTATACTGTAGCCTATACTGTAGCCTATACTGAAGCCTATACTGTAGCCTATACTGTAGCCTATACTGTATCCAATTCTATAGCCTATACTGTAGCCTATACTGTAGCCTATACTGTATTCAATTCTATAGCCTAGACTGTAGCCTATACTGTAGCCTATACTGTAGCCTATACTGTATCCAATTCTATAGCCTATACTGTAGCCTATACTGTAGCCTATACTGTATCCAATTCTATAGCCTATACTGTAGCCTATACTGTAGCCTATACTGTATTCAATTATATAGCCTATACTGTAGCCTATACTGTAGCCTATACTGTAGCCTATACTGTAGCCTATACTGTAGCTCGCTGTTTTACAGGACATTCAGAGCGTATAGCCTACACACCGCCCGTTTCTCCATAGGCAACTTTACGCACATTGGTTGCCTTTGCTGGAGTAAACTATGATTAGCATAATGTTAATGTGCGTTTCCATGGTTATAATACTACAATTTAGACTTCTTAGGTTGAATCATGATCCTAAAATGCATAAAATGAGAACCGGAGTCCTCGTGTATTCCAGACCGGATTTTAGTGATCTGCTCTGTATGGCGATCCCCTGTCCATTCTTATATAACTGTGTGTGTGTGTGTGTGTGTGTGTGTGTGTGTGGCTTCGGGGTTCCCCTCACACCCATTATCTTGCACACCGATATAACTCTCCCTCTCTCTGTCTCTCTCTGTCTCTGTCTCTATCTCTCTCTCTCTCTCTCTCTCTCTGTCTCTCGTCCTCTCTCTCTCTCGTCCTCTCCCTCTCTGTCTCTCTCTCTATATATATATATATCTCGTCCTCTCTCTCTCTCTCTCTCTCTATATATATATATATATATATATATCTCGTCCTCTCTCTCTCTCTCTCTCTTCGTCGTATGCTTTTTGAGTTCTGGCACGGTCTTCTAATAACTATAGTCTTCTAATCATATAAAGCCTTATTATGGACAACTTGGAAACAGTCAAACTATTAAGTGAATATTTGACCCTTCAAGGAAAACCTAAAAACTACAAAAACCAAAATGCATCATACCGGCTGTATTTCTATATTTTGAAAGTTATATATCTTGAAAACTTGATTGTTGACAAGCAACATATGTTGGGGCTATATCAACAACGACTAATGAAACAAATACCAAAGTATCGTTTTTGGGGTGGAGTTTTTTCTTTGAAAGACAAACTGAAATCTTTCAAAAGAGCCGTTAGATTCATCGCTTTTCTGTTAGTTCTATCCAGCAACATGCTACATATATCTGAGAGAACGTCACCTATTGTCTAGTTGCAGTAGACTGTGTAATAACCTAACGAAGTTGCGCGCGACTTCTGACTTTCGGCCAACGGGCTTCCGTTCTGAGAAAGACCGAAATAAACAACTCATGTAAATGAGCCATCACAATGACATGCGGTGAGTCCCGCGGGTCCACTCCCGTTTCCACCAGGCGGCCCGTCTACTATCTCTCCAAGAACAAGCCTCCCTCGGCTCTGTGTTTAGCTCCGGTGACTAACTATGCAAATGCACCGAGATAAGGAGGAGGGGGGACTGCTTGAGCTAACAATGACACATGCGCACACACACAGAAACAGACACACACACCCTGCATTGTGTCACATCAGCAGTACAGAAGCCTAACCCCTTCTCCTCTCGACTTCTCTCTCTCTTTCTGCTTCCCCTCTCGCCTTCCCATTCTCTACCACTCTCTCTTTTCTTTCCTTTCATCCTTTCTCTCTCTTAATTTCTCTCCATCATCCACTCCTCTCGTCCTCTCTATCATCCTTTCTCTCTCTCCCTCCCCCTGTCTCTCTGTCTCTCTTTGGAAGAGGGAGAAATGTATGACAGGAAAGGTATAAGAACAGCAGAGAGAGAAAAGAGAAAAGAGAGAGAGAGAAAGAGATCCATGGTGTTCGGAGAGATAAAGAAAGAAAGAAATAGAGAGGGAGAGAGAAAGAGAGAGATATGGAGAAAGAGAGAGAAAGAGAGAGCGATTCCAGTCCCTATACCCTCATCCCCGTGTGAGGTTTTAGCTGGTCCACTTCACTCTGGTATGCAGTTGTCTGTTTCATAAACAACTCTGTGGTACACACACACACACATATCACAGGATGTGTGTGTGTGTGTGTGTGTATTTAAGCCAATGACAGTGTGTTGGTATTAGTGTGTGTGTGTGTGTGTGTATTTAAGCCAATGACAGTGTGTTGGTATTAGTGTGTGTGTGTGTATTTAACCCAAGACAGCGTGTATATATTCATGTGTGTGTGTTTAAGCCAACGACAGCATGTATGTATTCGTGTGTGTGTGTTTAACCCAACAACAGCGTGTATGTAGTCATGTGTGTGTGTTTAAGCCAACGACAGCGTGTATGTACTCATGTGTGTGTGTGTGTGTGTCACGCAAAAGCGAGAGTTTGTGTGAGAGTACTGTACCCATAGGTGAAACCTTTGAGTAACTCTATAAGTTTTGAGGTAGAACCATTTTGGGTTCCATGTAGAACACATTCCACATAGGCTGGAACCATAAAGGATTCTACTATGGGGGCAGCCAGACAATCCTTTTGGGCGTGTTTCACATTGCCTCCATACTGCAGAATAATCCATTAGATTTTTACATTGAATATTGATTTATGATTCCAGCATGAGTTAAGTTATGTAGCATACACACACACACACACACACACACACACACACACACACACACAGACACACACACACACACACACACACACACACACACACACACACACACACACACACACACACACACACACACACACACACACACACAGACACACACACACACACACACACACACACACACACACACAGAGACACACACACACACACACACACACACACACACACACACACAGACACACACACACACACAGACACTCACACACACACACACACACACACACACACACACACACACACACACACACACACACACACACAGACACACACACACACACACACACACACACACACAGAGACACACACACACACACACACACACACACACACAGACACACACACACACACACACACACACACACACACACACACACACACACACACACAGACACACACACACACACACACACACACACACACACACAGAGACACACACACACACACACACACACACACACACAGACACACACACACACACACAGACACACACACACACACACACACACACACACACACACACACACACGTTCTTTCCTTGGTATTCACCACAGGTCACTGAAAGGTTAGAGACAAAACATCATTAGTTTGATCCTTTACGGTTATTTCTAATCATTCTGTTTGTTTTGTGGGGGATGTGCGGTGTTAAATCTATGGTTCATTGAACACGCATTACATGTAACATGTACCTAAGCCAGAGGAGGTGTGTGACAGCAGGCAGGTCACCTGTGATACATGTACCTAAGCCAGAGGAGGTGTGTGACAGCAGGCAGGTCACCTGTGATACATTTAACATGAACCTAAGCCAGAGGAGGTGTGTGACAGCAGGCAGGTCACCTGTGATACATGAACCTAAGCCAGAGGAGGTGTGTGACAGCAGGCAGGTCACCTGTGATACATGTACCTAAGCCAGAGGAGGTGTGTGACAGCAGGCAGGTCACCTGTGATACATTTAACATGAACCTAAGCCAGAGGAGGTGTGTGACAGCAGGCAGGTCACCTGTGATACATGAACCTAAGCCAGAGGAGGTGTGTGACAGCAGGCAGGTCACCTGTGATACATGTACCTAAGCCAGAGGAGGTGTGTGACAGCAGGCAGGTCACCTGTGATACATGTACCTAAACCAGAGGAGGTGTGTGACAGCAGGCAGGTCACCTGTGATACAAGTCGGTAATCAACGTCCGTCCGTGTCTGAGGACGTCGGGAGACGACGTTGGAAACCGGTCACTAGGGGCAACGGTGAGCGTTGTTACTTTCAAGTAGGTTTTGTATTTTGCTGGGGTGTTGTGGACGGGGAAGGCGGATGGGCGGAGCAAAGGTTGGACAGGGAAGGCGGATGGGCGGAGCAAAGGTTGGACAGGGAAGGAGGATGGGCGGAGCAAAGGTTGGATGGGGAAGGAGGATGGGCGGAGCAAAGATTGGACGGGGAAGGAGGATGGACGGGGAAGGAGGATGGGCGGGGAAGGAGGATGGGCGGAGCAAAGGTTGGACGGGGAAGGAGGATGGGCGGAGCAAAGGTTGGACGGAGAAGGAGGATGGGCGGAGCAAAGGTTGGACGGGGAAGGAGGATGGGCGGAGCAAAGGTTGGAAGGGGAAGGAGGATGGACGGGGAAGGAGGATGGGCGGAGCAAAGGTTGGATGGGGAAGGAGTATGGGCGGAGCAAAGGTTGGATGGGGAAGAAGGATGGGCGGAGCAAAGGTTGGACGGGGAAGGAGGATGGGCGGAGCAAAGGTTGGACGGGGAAGGAGGATGGGCGGAGCAAAGGTTGGACGGGGAAGGAGGATGGGCGGAGCAAAGGTTGGACGAGGAAGGAGGATGGGCGGAGCAAAGGTTGGACGGGGAAGGAGGATGGGCGGAGCAAAGGTTGGACGGGGAAGGAGGATGGGCGGAGCAAAGGTTGGACGGGGAAGGAGGATGGGCGGAGCAAAGGTTGGACGGGGAAGGAGGATGGGCGGAGCAAAGGTTGGACGGGGAAGGAGGATGGGCGGGGAAGGAGGATGGGCGGAGCAAAGGTTGCATGTGCAAATCCAGAGACAGAAAGTTGTTTGTGATATTTTTGTTTTGAGCCTTTCCCAAACCTTTACCTTACTCTAACCATTCAGTGTTAATACCAAACCTTTACCTTACTCTAACCATTCAGTGTTAATACCAAACCTTTACCTTACTCTAACCATTCAGTGTTCATACCAAACCTTTACCTTACTCTAACCATTCAGTGTTAATACCAAACCTTCACCTTACTCTAACCATTCAGTGTTCATACCAAACCTTTACCCGACTCTAACCATTCAGTGTTCATACCAAACCTTTACCTTACTCTAACCATTCAGTGTTAATACCAAACCTTTACCTTACTCTAACCATTCAGTGTTAATACCAAACCTTTACCTTACTCTAACCATTCAGTGTTCATACCAAACCTTTACCTTACTCTAACCATTCAGTGTTAATACCAAACCTTTACCTTACTCTAACCATTCAGTGTTAATACCAAACCTTCACCTTACTCTAACCATTCAGTGTTAATACCAAACCTTTACCTGACTCTAACCATTCAGTGTTAATACCAAACCTTCACCTTACTCTAACCATTCAGTGTTAATACCAAACCTTTACCTTACTCTAACCATTCAGTGTTAATACCAAACCTTTACCTGACTCTAACCATTCAGTGTTCATACCAAACCTTTACCTTACTCTAACCATTCAGTGTTAATACCAAACCTTTACCTTACTCTAACCATTCAGTGTTAATACCAAACCTTTACCTTACTCTAACCATTCAGTGTTAATACCAAACCTTCACCTTACTCTAACCATTCAGTGTTCATACCAAACCTTTACCTTACTCTAACCATTCAGTGTTAATACCAAACCTTCACCTTACTCTAACCATTCAGTGTTAATACCAAACCTTTACCTTACTCTAACCATTCAGTGTTAATACCAAACCTTTACCTTACTCTAACCATTCAGTGTTAATACCAAACCTTTACCTTACTCTAACCATTCAGTGTTAATACCAAACCTTTACCTTACTCTAACCATTCAGTGTTAATACCAAACCTTTACCTTACTCTAACCATTCAGTGTTAATACCAAACCTTCACCTTACTCTAACCATTCAGTGTTCATACCAAACCTTCACCTTACTCTAACCATTCAGTGTTCATACCAAACCTTCACCTTACTCTAACCATTCAGTGTTAATACCAAACCTTTACCTGACTCTAACCATTCAGTGTTAATACCAAACCTTTACCTTACTCTAACCATTCAGTGTTCATACCAAACCTTTACCTGACTCTAACCATTCAGTGTTAATACCAAACCTTTACCTTACTCTAACCATTCAATGTTAATGCCAAACCTTTACCTTACTCTAACCATTCAGTGTTAATACCAAACCTTTACCTTACTCTAACCATTCAGTGTTAATACCAAACCTTTACCTTACTCTAACCATTCAGTGTTAATACCAAACCTTTACCTTACTCTAACCATTCAGTGTTCATACCAAACCTTTACCTTACTCTAACCATTCAGTGTTAATACCAAACCTTTACCTTACTCTAACCATTCAGTGTTCATACCAAACCTTTACCTTACTCTAACCATTCAGTGTTAATACCAAACCTTCACCTTACTCTAACCATTCAGTGTTAATACCAAACCTTTACCTTACTCTAACCATTCAGTGTTAATACCAAACCTTTACCTTACTCTAACCATTCAGTGTTCATACCAAACCTTTACCTTACTCTAACCATTCAGTGTTAATACCAAACCTTCACCTTACTCTAACCATTCAGTGTTCATACCAAACCTTCACCTTACTCTAACCATTCAGTGTTAATACCAAACCTTCACCTTACTCTAACCATTCAGTGTTAATACCAAACCTTCACCTTACTCTAACCATTCAGTGTTAATACCAAACCTTTACCTTACTCTAACCATTCAGTGTTAATACCAAACCTTTACCTTACTCTAACCATTCAGTGTTAATACCAAACCTTTACCTTACTCTAACCATTCAGTGTTAATACCAAACCTTTACCTTACTCTAACCATTCAGTGTTAATACCAAACCTTTACCTTACTCTAACCATTCAGTGTTAATACCAAACCTTTACCTTACTCTAACCATTCAGTGTTAATACCAAACCTTCACCTTACTCTAACCATTCAGTGTTCATACCAAACCTTCACCTTACTCTAACCATTCAGTGTTAATACCAAACTTTTACCTTACTCTAACCATTCAGTGTTAATACCAAACCTTTACCTTACTCTAACCATTCAGTGTTAATACCAAACCTTTACCTTATTCTAACCATTCAGTGTTCATACCAAACCTTTACCCGACTCTAACCATTCAGTGTTAATACCAAACCTTTACCTTACTCTAACCATTCAGTGTTAATACCAAACCTTTACCTTACTCTAACCATTCAGTGTTAATACCAAACCTTTACCTTACTCTAACCATTCAGTGTTAATACCAAACCTTTACCTTACTCTAACCATTCAGTGTTCATACCAAACCTTTACCTTACTCTAACCATTCAGTGTTCATACCAAACCTTTACCTTACTCTAACCATTCAGTGTTCATACCAAACCTTTACCTTACTCTAACCATTCAGTGTTCATACCAAACCTTTACCTTACTCTAACCATTCAGTGTTAATACCAAACCTTCACCTTACTCTAACCATTCAGTGTTCATACCAAACCTTTACCTTACTCTAACCATTCAGTGTTAATACCAAACCTTTACCTTACTCTAACCATTCAGTGTTAATACCAAACCTTTACCTTACTCTAACCATTCAGTGTTAATACCAAACCTTCACCTTACTCTAACCATTCAGTGTTCATACCAAACCTTTACCTTACTCTAACCATTCACCAAACCTTCAACACTTTGAAACGTAACATTTGGAACAACTTTGAAACTTGAAGTTTGAGAAACATGGATGAACGTTTAATTCTGACATGAGACTGTGAGATCTAGTTGGTGAGAGAGTGACGTGTACAGACCTGAATTACACGTTTGGCAGTGTGTATGTGTGTGTGTGTGTGTGTGTGTGTGTGTGTGTGTGTGTGTGTGTCAGGTGTTATGTATAGAGGCAGATGGTTACCCATCCACCATCCTCGCCCACAACATCCTAGTAAAAGCGAAACCGTCTTGAAGGTAACAGCGTTAACTGTTGCCCCTAGACACCGGTTTCCACATCATCTCCCGTTGACCTCTGACATGGATGGACATCAAATACTGACTTGTATCACTGGTGACCTGGCTGTAATTATATGTTTGGCGCGGTCTCTCTGTGTGTGTGTGTGTGTGTGTGTGTGTGTGTGTGTGTGTGTGTGTGTGTGTGTGTGTGTGTGTGTGTGTGTGTGTGTATGTGTGTGTGTGTGTGTGTGTGTGTGTGTGTGTGTGTGTGTTTATTTATTTATTTATTTCACCTTTATTTAACCAGGTAGGCAAGTTGAGAACAAGTTCTCATTTACAATTGCGACCTGGCCAAGATAAAGCAAAGCAGTTCGACACATACAACAACACAGAGTTACACATGGAGTAAAACAAACATACAGTCAATAATACAGTATAAACAAGTCTATATACAATGTGAGCAAATGAGGTGAGAAGGGAAAAAAGGCCTTGGTGGCAAGGTAAATACAATATAGCAAGTAAAACACTGGAATGGTAGTTTTGCAATGGAAGAATGTGCAAAGTAGAAATACAAATAATGGGGTGCAAAGGAGCAAAATAAATAAATAAATTAAATACAGTTGGGAAAGAGGTAGTTGTTTGGGCTAAATTATAGGTGGGCTATGTACAGGTGCAGTAATCTGTGAGCTGCTCTGACAGTTGGTGCTTAAAGCTAGTGAGGGAGATAAGTGTTTCCAGTTTCAGAGATTTTTGTAGTTCGTTCCAGTCATTGGCAGCAGAGAACTGGAAAGAGAGGCGGCCAAAGAAATAATTGGTTTTGGGGGTGACTAGAGAGATATACCTGCTGGAGCGTGTGCTACAGGTGGGAGATGCTATGGTGACCAGCGAGCTGAGATAAGGGGGGACTTTACCTAGCAGGGTCTTGTAGATGACATGGAGCCAGTGGGTTTGGCGACGAGTATGAAGCGAGGGCCAGCCAACGAGAGCGTACAGGTCGCAATGGTGGGTAGTATATGGGACTTTGGTGACAAAACGGATTGCACTGTGATAGACTGCATCCAATTTGTTGAGTAGGGTATTGGAGGCTATTTTGTAAATGACATCGCCAAAGTCGAGGATTGGTAGGATGGTCAGTTTTACAAGGGTATGTTTGGCAGCATGAGTGAAGGATGCTTTGTTGCGAAATAGGAAGCCAATTCTAGATTTAACTTTGGATTGGAGATGTTTGATATGGGTCTGGAAGGAGAGTTTACAGTCTAACCAGACACCTAAGTATTTGTAGTTGTCCACGTATTCTAAGTCAGAGCCGTCCAGAGTAGTGATGTTGGACAGGCGGGTAGGTGCAGGTAGCGATCGGTTGAAGAGCATGCATTTAGTTTTACTTGTATTTAAGAGCAATTGGAGGCCACAGAAGGAGAGTTGTATGGCATTGAAGCTTGCCTGGAGGGTTGTTAACACAGTGTCCAAAGAAGGGCCGGAAGTATACAGAATGGTGTTGTCTGCGTAGAGGTGGATCAGAGACTCACCAGCAGCAAGAGCGACCTCATTGATGTATACAGAGAAGAGAGTCGGTCCAAGAATTGAACCCTGTGGCACCCCCATAGAGACTGCCAGAGGTCCGGACAACAGACCCTCCGATTTGACACACTGAACTCTATCAGAGAAGTAGTTGGTGAACCAGGCGAGGCAATCATTTGAGAAACCAAGGCAGTTGAGTCTGCCCGGTGAGGATGTGGTGATTGACAGAGTCGAAAGCCTTGGCCAGATCAATGAATACGGCTGCACAGTAATGTTTCTTATCGATGGCGGTTAAGATATCGTTTAGGACCTTGAGCGTGGCTGAGGTGCACCCATGACCAGCTCTGAAACCAGATTGCATAGCAGAGAAGGTATGGTGAGATTCGAAATGGTCGGTAATCTGTTTGTTGACTTGGCTTTCGAAGACCTTAGAAAGGCATGGTAGGATAGATATAGGTCTGTAGCAGTTTGGGTCAAGAGTGTCCCCCCCTTTGAAGAGGGGGATGACCGCAAGAGGGGGATGACCGTGTGTGTGTGTGTGTGTCAGGTGTGTGTGTGTGTGTGTGTGTGTGTGTGTGTCAGGTGTTATGAATAGAGGCAGATGGTTACCCATCCACCATCCTCGCCCACAACATCCCAGTAAAAGCGAAACCGTCTTGAAGGTAACAGCGTTAACTGTTGCCCCTAGACACCGGTTTCCACGTCATCTCCCGTTGACCTCTGACATGGATGGACATCAAATACTGACTTGTATCACTGGTGACCTGGCTGTAATTATATGTTTGGCGTGGTCTCTCTCTGTGTGTGTGTTTGTGTGTGTGTGTGTGTGTGTGTGTGTGTGTGTGTGTAGTGTGTAGTGTGTAGTGCGTGTGTAGTGTGTAGTGTGTGTAGTGTCTGTAGTGTGTGTACATATACATGTTAAAAGCAGGTCTATAAACACAACAGTTTATTTCATCAACATCAACCCATACTGGTCTGAGCACATCGCTTCTGACACACACACACACACACACACACACACACACACACACACACACACACACACACACACACACACACACACACACACACACACACACACACACACACACACACACCATTAGCAGCAGACCAGATTGGCGGAGCCTGGTTAAACTCTCTCTATAGCATTTTATCTCCCAGAAAAAATCCCATTAACTCTGTCTGCTGATGTCATCAACGCCAGACGCTGTAACTGCTCCACTCCGGGAAATCACTCAAAGACACTTATTACCAAGACGGGGAACCGTTAGCATTTCCTATAGGATAACATATCACATTTAGCCGACAAGCTAACACAAGCTCCAGGAAATGACTCCAGAATGGAGAGATTGGCTTGATCAAACACATTTATTACCAAGAAGGGGAACGGTTAGTATTTCCCATAGAAAAATGTGTGATGTGCTAATGCTAACAAGTTAACTCTCTCGGTCATATCAATGCTCTAACCACTAGGCTACCTGCCCCCCTAATGACCCCAACTTCCCGACAGACTAAAGTGAAAATCTGACCCCTGCACCCGACCCTAAACAGTTAATATTGAAAATCGCTTGTAGGCTACAGACAGCGGAAAGATCTTTGGCCCGGGGATGCAGGACTTTGTTGGCTGGATTTATAGATGTCTCTGCTTAACGCCAGATAGACTAAAATAATGAAAGAAAAGCCTCAATGTAGATATTATCTAGAATAATGCATTTCTATATTTTTTGAAGGTATTATTTTGTCTTCAGTCAACCAGCCACCCACCTTCATCAACACAATATTTAATGGCCCTGAACCCATCCTCCCTGCCGATAACCACAGGGACTGTGGGTTATGAGTCAGCCTGCACATCACTAATGCACACACACACACACACACACACACACACTCACACACACACACACACACACACACACACACACACACACACACACTCACACTCACACTCACACACACACTGGTGCCATGACTTCAGACTAATGGCTCATATGGTGGTAGGAGCTGTCTGCTTTGTGTGTGTGTCTCACGCTAAGGTTTATGTGTGTGTCTCACTCTAAGGTTTGTGTGTGTGTGTGTGATAGATGCTCTCCTCCAATCACTGAAGGCTGATCTCTCTATGTTTTCCTGCTGGGGTTGAGATTGAAAAACCACGGAATCCGCAACCCTCGGAATCGTCATCTCTCTCTTCACACCTCTCCACCTCTTCTCTATAATCACTTCACCTCTCATCTCTCTCCCTTCACATCTCTCTATCCTTCACTCTCTCTATCTCTCTCTCTCCACTCTTTCTATCTATCTATCTATCTATCTATCTATCTATCTATCTATCTATCTATCTATCTATCTATCTCTCTCTATCTCTCTCTCTCTCTCTCTCTCTCTCTCTCTGTCTCTCTGTCTCTCTTTCCTCTCTCTCTCTTTCCTCTGTCTTTCTCTCTCTCTCTCTCTGCCTCTGTCTCTCTCTCTCTGTCTCTCTCTCTCTCTCTCTCTTTCCTCTGAAGCGTATAATTGGACGCCTCTTGTCCTGTCCCGTCCATCCCTCTCTTTGATATAGTAGTGTGTTTATGAGTGTGTGTGTGTGTTATTGTATGTGTGTGTACAGGCAGCACTGGCCTCTGCCTTGGCAGTATGTCAATGTAGTTTACTAAGTAGAGCATATGTCTTCAGTTTGCTGACTTAGTGCATAGCGCTGTGTTCAGCTGGCTAGCGGTCGGTCGGTCGGTCGGTCGGTCTGTCGGTCTGTCTGTCTGTCTGTCTGTCTGTCTGTCTGTCTGTCTGTCTGTCTGTCTGTCTGTTGACTTGGTTATTATTGCCATAGCACTGTAAGTGTGGGTCTTTCTCGGAGGCTACAAGTGAAGACAGAAACATTGGGGACACAACTGCACGCGTCCTTATCCAATTCAGAGTTGCACATTGAAGATATTGGAAAAACTGTCCACATTTACTTTTCGTCAGCCAACAAGTTGAGTAATGAACAGAAAAAACAATAGCCTATATCACTCTCTCTCTCTCTCACTCTCTCTCTCTCTCTCTCTCTCTCTCTCTCTCTCTCTCTCTCTCTCTATCTCAATCTCTCTCTCTCTATCTCAATCTCTCTCACTCTCTCTCTCTATCTCACTCTCAATTCAATTCAATTCAAGGGCTTTATTGGCATGGGATACATGTGTTAACATTGCCAAAGCAAGTGAGGTAGACAACATACAAAGGGAATATATAAAGTGAAAAACAACAAAAATTAACAGTAAACATTACACATACAGAGGTTTCAAAACAGTAAAGACATTACAAATGTCATATTATATATATACAGTGTTTTAACAATGTACAAATGGTTAAAGGACACAAGATAAAATAAATAAGCATAAATATGGGTTGTATTTACAATGGTGTTTGTTCTTCACTGGTTGCCCTTTTCTCGTGGCAACAGGTCACAAATCTTGCTGCTGTGATGGCACACTGTGGAATTTCACCCAGTAGATATGGGAGTTTTTCAAAATTGGATTTGTTTTCGAATTCTTTGTGGATCTGTGTAATCTGAGGGAAATATGTCTCCATAATATGGTCATACATTGGGCAGGAGGTTAGGAAGTGCAGCTCAGTTTCCACCTCATTTTGTGGGCAGTGAGCACATAGCCTGTCTTCTCTTGAGAGCCATGTCTGCCTACGGCGGCCTTTCTCAATAGCAAGGCTATGCTCACTGAGTCTGTACATAGTCAAAGCTTTCCTTAATTTTGGGTCAGTCACAGTGGTCAGGTATTCTGCCGCTGTGTACTCTCTGTGTAGGGCCAAATAGCATTCTAGTTTGCTCTGTTTTTTTGTTAATTCTTTCCAATGTGTTAAGTAATTATCTTTTTGTTTTCTCATGATTTGGTTGGGTCTAATTGTGCTGTTGTCCTGGGGCTCTGTAGGGTGTGTTTGTGTTTGTGAACAGAGCCCCAGGACCAGCTTGCTTAGGGGACTCTTCTCCAGGTTAATCTCTCTGTAGATGATGGCTTTGTTATGGAAGGTTTGTGAATCGCTTCCTTTTAGGTGGTTGTAGAATTTAACGGCTCTTTTCTGGATTTTGATAATTAGTGGGTATCGGTCTAATTCTGCTCTGCATGCATTATTTGGTGTTCTACGTTGTACACAGAGGTTATTTTTGCAGAATTCTGCGTGCAGAGTCTCAATTTGGTGTTTGTCCCATTTTGTGAAGTCTTGGTTGGTGAGCGGACCCCAGACCTCACAACCATAAAGGGCAATGGGCTCTATGACTGATTCAAGTATTTTTAGCCAAATCCTAATTGGTATGTTGAAATTTATGTTTCTTTTGATGGCATAGAATGCCCTTCTTGCCTTGTCTCTCAGATCGTTCACAGCTTTGTGGAAGTTACCTGTGGCGCTGATTTTTAGGCCAAGGTATGAATAGTTTTTTGTGTGCTCTAGGGCAACAGTGTCTAGATGGAATTTGTATTTGTGGTCCTGGTGACTGGACCTTTTTTGGAACACCATTATTTTGGTCTTACTGAGATTTACTGTCAGGGCCCAGGTCTGACAGAATCTGTGCATAAGATCTAGGTGTTGCTGTAGGCCCTCCTTGGTTGGTGACAGAAGCACCAGATCATCAGCAAACAACAGACATTTGACTTCGGATTCTAGTAGGGTGAGGCCGGGTGCTGCAGACTTTTCTAGTGCCCGCGCCAATTCGTTGATATATATGTTGAAGAGGGTGGGGCTTAAGCTGCATCCCTGTCTAACCCCACGACCCTGTGTGAAGAAATGTGTGTGTTTTTTGCCAATTTTAACCGCACACTTGTTGTTTGTGTACATGGATTTTATAATGTCGTATGTTTTACCCCCAACACCACTTTCCATAAGTTTGTATAGCAGACCCTCATGCCAGATTGAGTCGAAGGCTTTTTTGAAATCAACAAAGCATGAGAAGACTTTGCCTTTGTTTTGGTTTGTTTGGTTGTCAATTAGGGTGTGCAGGGTGAATACATGGTCTGTTGTACGGTAATTTGGTAAAAAGCCCAATTTGACATTTGCTCAGTACATTGTTTTCATTGAGGAAATGTACGAGTCTGCTGTTAATAATAATGCAGAGGATTTTCCCAAGGTTACTGTTGACACATATTCCACGGTAGTAATTGGGGTCAAATTTGTCTCCACTTTTGTGGATTGGGGTGATCAGTCCTTGGTTCCAAATATTGGGGAAGATGCCAGAGCTAAGTATGATGTTAAAGAGTTTTAGTATAGCCAATTGGAATTTGTTGTCTGTATATTTTATCATTTCGTTGAGGATACCATCAAACCACAGGCCTTTTTGGGTTGGAGGGTTTTTATTTTGTCCTGTAACTCATTCAATGTAATTGGAGAATCCAGTGGGTTCTGGTAGTCTTTAATAGTTGATTCTAAGATCTGTATTTGATCATGTATATGTTTTTGCTCTTTATTCTTTGTTATAGAGCCAAAAAGATTGGCTCCCCCCATCTCTCTCTCTCTCTCTTTCTATCTCAATCTCTATCTCTATCTCAATCTCTCTCACTCTCCCTCCCCCATCTCTCTCTCTCAATCTCTCTCTCTCTCTCTCTCTATCTCAATCTCTCGCACTCTCCCTCCCCCATCTCTCTCTCTCTCAATCTCTCTCTCTCTATCTATCTCAATTTCTCTCACTCTCTCTATCTCAATCTCTATCACTCTCCCCCCCATCTCTCTCTCTCTCTCAATCTCTCTCTCTCTATCTATCTCAATTTCTCTCACTCTCTCTATCTCAATCTCTATCACTCTACCTCCCCCACATCTCTCTCTATCTCAATCTCTCTCACTCTCCCTCCCCCACATCTCTCTTTCTCTCCTGCATACTAATGTGTTCGTCATGTTTGTCTGCTGTCTGTCTGTCATCATGGCCCATATAGGAACTGCATGTTAACCTGTAAACATCACAAGACTCGGAAGATTAAGGGTGTGTGTGTGTTTTTTTCCACATACTTGGCTGTGTGTGTGTGTGTGTCTCTTTATTTGGGTGTGTAGCCCATGCTATGTGTCTGGTATAAACTGGTCCCCTGAAACAGGTGATTGTTTCGTGCGTGTCTCTCCTGTGTGTGTGTGTGTGTGTGTTTGTGTGTGTGTGTGTGTGCCTGTGTGTTCGGTGTGTTTTTCCACATACTTGACAGAGTGTGTGTATGGTGTGTTTTTCCACATACTTGGCAGAGTGAGTGTGTCTTTTCTCTTTGTGTGTGTGTGTAGGGCATGCTTAGTGTCTGATACAAACTGGTCCCCAGGAACATGTGACTGTTGTTGTTCAGAATCATGAGCGTTGTCTTTCTGTCTGCAAGACAACATGATCACACACACACACAGACGCAGGGCAGCATGGAGCCTAGTAGTTAGAACGCTGGGCCAATAACTGAAAGGTTGCTGGATCGAATCCCAGAGTTGATAAGGTATAAATCTGTCGTCCTGCTCCTGAACAAGGCAGTTAACCCACTGTTCCCCTGAACAAGGCAGTTAACCCACTGTTCCCCTGAACAAGGCAGTTAACCCACTGTTCCCCTGAACAAGGCAGTTAACCCACTGTTCCCCTGAACAAGGCAGTTAACCCACTGTTCCCCTGAACAAGGCAGTTAACCCACTGTTCCCCTGAACAAGGCAGTTAACCCACTGTTGCCCTGAACAAGGCAGTTAACCAACTTAACACACACACACACACACACACACACACACACACACACACACACAAAAATGAGTGTTGAATCTTCCTGTCGGATCAACAACATGTTCTGTCATGACCCGACAGACTGAAGACAACCAGGAAGTAAGAAGGGGCTGGAGGAGTGAATGGAGAGGAAACAGAGGGTAAAGGAATATTAAAGTGTGAAAGAACGCTGTGTTGTCATTGTCATCATCACTGTTGTCATGAGTGACAGAGTAGTGTTATGGTTGCTCAGTGGATATTTATGTTGTTGTGGAACAGAGATGATCTGGAGACCAGATATGCTACAACCCCTTTATGTGTTAGAGGAGGACCAGAGATGATCTGGAGACCAGATATGCTACAACCCCTCTATGTGTTAGAGGAGGAACAGAGATGATCTGGAGACCAGATATGCTACAACCCCTTTATGTGTTAGAGGAGGACCAGAGATGATCTGGAGACCAGATATGCTACAACCCCTCTATGTGTTAGAGGAGGAACAGAGATGATCTGGAGACCAGATATGCTACAACCCCTTTATGTGTTAGAGGAGGAACAGAGATGATCTGGAGACCAGATATGTTACAACCCCTTTATGTGTTAGAGGAGGACCAGAGATGATCTGGAGACCAGATATGTTACAACCCCTTTATGTGTTAGAGGAGGAACAGAGATGATCTGGAGACCAGATATGCTACAACTCCTCTATGTGTTAGAGGAGGGACAGAGATGATCTGGAGACCAGATATGCTACAACCCCTCTATGTGTTAGAGGAGGAACAGAGATGATCTGGAGACCAGATGTGGTACAACCCCTCCCTCCATGTGTTAAAGGAGGAACAGAGATGATCTGGAGACCAGATATGCTACAACCCCTCTATGTGTTAGAGGAGGAACAGAGATGATCTGGAGACCAGATGTGGTACAACCCCTCTATGTGTTAGAGGAGGAACAGAGATGATCTGGAGACCAGATATGCTACAACCCCTCTATGTGTTAGAGGAGGAACAGGGATGATCTGGAGACCAGATATGCTACAACCCATCTATGTGTTAGAGGAGGAACAGAGATGATCTGGAGACCAGATATGCTACAACTCCTCTATATGTTATCTGACTGCCCTACTCTAATGTCATTATACTTAGTCTCAGCAGATCCAGTCTCCTGTCTATTGATGCACTTCACATAACCCGCATAACCAGTTTCTCTCTCTCTCTCTCTCTCTCTCTCCTCCTCTCTCCTCAGTAGGCTATGAATCATATTAAAGATCAAGGATATTGATTGTAGATTTTTTCAATCAGATGTATTTTACATTACACTAGGCTCTCATTAAAAAAGTTTTAGACTGGCTGGCATGCTGTTACACACACACACACAGAACACACACACACACACACACACACACACACACAGAACACACACACAGAACACGCACATACACACTCCCGCACACAAATATGCATACACACAGAATATTCCCAATGCTGTGCTCTGACGTGTGGTGTGTGGGTGAGGGAGGTGGAGGATGCATACTGATAAGTAATGTGTTTGAGCTAAATGTTCACACTGGGGGTTGACAGGGGTCATCAGTTCAGACAACAGAGAGAACATACACACACACATATGCACGTACACATGTAACCTAGATTTCCTGTTGATTACTCAGTGCCTGTATATAAGCGTGTGTGTGTGTGTGTGTTTGTGTGTTTCAGTCTGTTGTTTGAACTGTTGACCCCTGTTGTGAAACCTAACTACATTACCAATTACCTGTGTGTGTGTGTGTGTGTGGCGGGGGGGGGGGGGGGGGGGGGAGAGAGAGAGAGAGAGAGAACAGGAAGTAGAGATACAACGAAGTGTGGGAGGGGAGGTGAAGAATTGATCTCAGCTCTTGTAAAGGTTGACATGGTTTCAAACAGCCCCCTAGGGGCTCTGGTCTAATGTAGTGCATTATATAGGGAATAGGCCCCTGGTCTAAAGTAGTGCACTATATAGGGAATAGGCCCCTGGTCTAAAGTAGTGCACTATATAGGGAATAGTGCTCTGGTCTAATGTAGTGTACTATATAGGGAATAGGCCCCTGGTCTAAAGTAGTGCACTATATAGGGAATAGGGCTCTGGTCTAAAGTAGTGCACTATATAGGGAATAGTGCTCTGGTCTAAAGTAGTGCACTTCATAGGGAATAGTGCTCTGGTCTAATGTAGTGCACTATATAGGGAATAGTGCTCTGGTCTAATGTAGTGCACTATATAGGGAATAGGGCTCTGGTCTAAAGTAGTGCACTATATAGGGATTAGGGCTCTGGTCTGAAGTAGTGCACTATATAGGGAATAGGCCCCTGGTCTAATGTAGTGCACTATATAGGGAATAGGCCCCTGGTCTAAAGTAGTGCACTATATAGGGAATAGGCCCCTGGTCTAAAGTAGTGCACTATATAGGGAATAGGGCCCTGGTCTAAAGTAGTGCACTATATAGGGAATATGGCTCTGGTCTAAAGTAGTGCACTATATAGGGAATAGGGCTCTAGTCTAAAGTAGTGTACTATATAGGGAATAGGGCTCTGGTCTAATGTAGTGCACTATATAGTGCATATGGCTCTGGTCTAATGTAGTGCACTATATAGGGAATAGTGCTCTGGTCTAATGTAGTGCACTATATAGGGAATAGTGCTCTGGTCTAATGTAGTGCACTATATAGGGAATAGTGCTCTGGTCTAATGTAGTGCACTATATAGGGAATAGTGCTCTGGTCTAATGTAGTGCACTATATAGGGAATAGGGCTCTGGTCTAATGTAGTGCACTATATTGGGAATAGTGCTCTGGTCTAATGTAGTGCACTATATAGGGAATAGTGCTCTGGTCTAATGTAGTGCACTATTGTCACACCCTGACCATAGTTTACTTTGTATGTTTCTTTGTTTTGGTTGGTCAGGGTGTGATCTGAGTGGGCATTCTATGTTACATGTCTAGTTTGTCCAGTTCTATGTTCGGCCTGATATGGTTCTCAATCAGAGGCAGGTGTTTGTCATTGTCTCTGATTGGGAACCATATTTAGGTAGCCTGGGTTTCACTGTGTGGTTTGTGGGTGATTGTTCCTGTCTATGTGTTTTCACCAGATAGGGCTGTTTAGGTTTTCGTTACGTTCATTACGTTCTTTATTTTGTAGTGTTTGTATTAATTCGTGTTTTACGTTTGGTTATTAAAACATGGATCGCAATCTACACGCTGCATTTTGGTCCGACTCTCCTTCTCATACAGAAAACCGTTACAACTATATAGGGAATAGGGCTCTGGTCTAAAGTAGTGCACTATATAGGGAATAGGCCCCTGGTCTAATGTAGTGCACTATATAGGGAATAGGCCCCTGGTCTAAAGTAGTACACTATATAGGGAATAGAGCTCTGGTCTAATGTAGTGCACTATATAGGGAATAGGGCCTTAGTCTAATGTAGTGCACTATATAGGGAATAGGCCCCTGGTCTAAAGTAGTGCACTATATAGGGAATAGGCCCCTGGTCTAAAGTAGTGCACTATATAGGGAATAGGGCCCTGATCTAAAGTAGTGCACTATATAGGGAATATGGCTCTGGTCTAAAGTAGTGCACTATATAGGGAATAGGGCTCTAGTCTAAAGTAGTGTACTATATAGGGAATAGTGCTCTGGTCTAATGTAGTGCACTATATAGTGCATATGGCTCTGTTCTAAAGTAGTGTACTATATAGGGAATAGGGCTCTGGTCTAATGTAGTGTACTATATAGGGAATAGGGCTCTGGTCTAAAGAAGTGCACTATATAGGGAATAGGGCTCTGGTCTAAAGTAGTGCACTATATAGGGAATAGGGCTCTGGTCTAAAGTAGTGCACTATATAGGGAATAGTGCTCTGGTCTAAAGTAGTGCACTACATAGGGAATAGTGCTCTGGTCTAATATAGTGCACTATATAGGGAATAGGGCTCTGGTCTAAAGTAGTGCACTATATAGGGAATATGGCTCTGGTCTAAAGTAGTGCACTATATAGGGAAAAGGACTCTGGTCTAAAGTAGTGCACTATATGGGGAATAGTGCTCTGGTCTAATGTAGTGCACTATATAGGGAATAGGGCTCTGGTCTAATGTAGTACACTATATAGGGAATAGTGCTCTGGTCTAATGTAGTGTACTATATAGGGAATAGTGCTCTGGTCTAATGTATTGCACTATATAGGGAATAGTGCTCTGGTCTAATGTAGTGCACTATATAGGGAATAGTGCTCTGGTCTAATGTAGTGCACTATATAGGGAATAGTGCTCTGGTCTAATGTAGTGCACTATATAGGGAATAGGGCTCTGGTCTAATGTAGTGCACTATATAGGGAATAGGGCTCTGGTCTAAAGTAGTGCACTATATAGGGAATAGGGCTCTTGTCTAAAGTAGTGCACTATATAGGGAATAGGGCTCTGGTCTAATGTAGTGCACTATATAGGGAAAAGGGTGCTATTTGGACCAACATGGTTGTTGCTGATTTCATCATGCTGCTTCATCATCAGATGAAGGTTTTACTGAGAAGAAGAGTCGTTGTCTTTAGTGGGACATTAACACGTGGTTGTCGTCATCCAATCAAGATGATCCGATCACTATCTCATCGAGATATGTTGTGTCTACACATGGTAATAAAATGTGTCTCATATCTGCCTCCTTCGTCCGTATTGTGACCAGATTCCCTGGCTCATCTCTCTCATCCCTGTGTCACAGCACAAACTAGTTGAGTATCTGGATGTGAACAATACAAACAAGTTGAGTATCTGGATGTGAACAATACAAACAAGTTGAGTATCTGGACGTGAACAATACAAACAAGCTGAGTATCTGGACGTGAAATCAGAATGACTCTTAGGCCCTAATGCACACAGTAGAAACAGGTTCAGTTACAGAGTAGACTATAGTGCCTCTCTGAATGGCACAAAGCGTTATCCAAACAGGTCTGGACGGTGTCGATCGCTACGCGTGGATGTTTCCATACGTTGTGTTTCTAACGTTGTAATCTTGTTTTGCTAATGACCTTTGGCGTCGCTGTCTAGTGACGGTGACGTTGTCTTTCTAACGTCGTAATCTTGTTTTGCTAATGACCTTTGGCGTCGCTGTCTAGTGACGGTGACGTTGTCTTTCTAACGTCGTAATCTGGTTTTGCAAATGACCTTTGGCGTCGCTGTCTAGTGACGGTGACGTTGTCTTTCTAAAGTCGTAATCTGGTTTTGCTAATGACCTTTGGCGTTGCTGTCTAGTGACGGTGACGTTGTCTTTCTAAAGTCGTAATCTTGTTTTGCTAATGACCTTTGGCGTTGCTGTCTAGTGACGGTGACGTTGTCTTTCTAACGTCGTAATCTTGTTTTGCTAATGACCTTTGGCGTCGCTGTCTAGTGACGGTGACGTTGTCTTTATTTTAACGCCACGCTAGCTGCCACCTCAACGCTGCTTGAGAAAGACCTGTTGTTTTATATTCCACCACAAGGTCATCTATCTGTCTGTCCAGCCCTTCATACTGAACACGTTGGGAGAACTTTGACCCCAACTCTTTGTTTCATTGCCAGTGATTCGTAATGGTGGAAATGGCCTCATTGATGGTTCAGGAACTGGAATTGTCGAGGTATCGTTGTCCATGATTACTACCTGACCTGGCCGATGTGAATTCTTTTTAGAGGACGGGGACAACCAAAACGCTTTCGTTGTCTGGATTCATTTACACTCCAACGATATCGACTACCTCCGGACGTGGTCAGGAACAGCTAATCACAGTCAGATATCGACTACCTCCAGACGTGGTCAGGAGCAGCTAATCACAATCAGATTACAATGTGTGACGACCCTCCCACTCTGTGTGACGATCCTCCCACTCTGTCTGCCGAGTTCTTTCTCTTTGCTCTTGTTTTCCTTAATAGGATGTCGGTGGGCGGAGCCGGGAGGGTCGTCAGGGAAACACCTGGGTCCAGATTTGTCCCGGGATAAATACACCTCTTCTCCATTCATTGAGGAGACTCTCCATGCAGACACACTGTTAGATGTTGGTTGTGGTATTTTTGTGGTTTGTTTGTTTTGGCACCTTTCATCACCCCTCATTATCACATTTATGCACACAACCCCTCACTTACACTACTGATTACTAACTACACACACCATTATCACATCTATGCACACAGCCCCTCACTTTCACTACTGATTACTGACTACACACACCATTATCACATCTATGCACGCAACCCCTCACTTACACTACTGATTACTGACTACACACACCATTATCAACATTCTATTTACATTACCTCAGTTAATAAATATATATTTTTATTCCTAATCTCCACGTTGTCTCCCTTTTTGTTACGGACTACGAGCCGGTTCGTGACAAATCCATCTTTTGATTGTCTACAGCTGTTGACAAATGTGGGGCACAATCAGAATGTGGACAAAGATCAGAACACATGTTAGAACCAGGTATAAACGGGCCTTCTGTCATCTCTCGACCAGTAGGTTCACTCTGTGTATAGACCTGTAGTGGTCATTAGTGTTCTAGAAGTCTGTTATATCTAGAATGTAATGGAAGAATTCCGCAGGTCAATGTGCGTTTGTGTGACCTATTGGAATTGTGTTCTAGAAGTCTGTTATATCTAGAATGTAATGGAAGAATTCCGCAGGTCAATGTGCGTTTGTGTGACCTATTGGAATTGAAGATTGAAGTCATTCTTATGTTCCTTGTTCGTCCGTCCCTCATTATTTCTCCACTCTCTCCGTTGTTGTTCTGATGTCTATGGAGCTATGTGGGTACTATGGTGACCTCTCTCTCTCCTTCTCTCTCTCTCTGTCTCCTTCTCTCTCTCTCTCTCTCTCTCTCTCTCTCTCTCTCTCTCTCTCCTCTCCTCTCCTCTCCTCTCCTCTCCTCTCCTCTCCTCTCTCCTCCTCTCCTCTCTCTCTCTCTCTCTCTCTCTCTCTCTCTCTCTCTCAAGCTCTCCTCTCTCTCCTCTCCCTCTTTCTCTCTCCTCTCTCTCTCTCCCCTCTCTCTCCCCTCTCTCTCTCTCTCTCTCTCTCTCTCTCTCTCTCTCTCTCTCTCAAGCTCTCCTCTCTCTCCTCTCCCTCTTTCTCTCTCCTCTCTCTCTCTCTCTCCCCTCTCTCTCCCCTCTCTCCCCTCTCTCTCTCTCTCTCTCTCTCTCTCTCTCTCTCTCTCTCTCTCTCTCTCTCTCTCTCTCCACTCTCGCTCTCTCTCTGTCTATTAATTCAATAACGAATTCAATAATTCTTTGTGGATCTGTGTGATCTGAGGGAAATATGTGTCTCTAATATGTTTGTACAGTTGGCAGGAGGTTAGGAAGTGCAGCTCAGTTTCCATCTCATTTTGTGGACAGTGTGCACATAGCCTGTCTTCTCTGCCTTTCTCAGTAGGAGTCTGTCACAAGTTTGGGTCAGTCACAGTGGTCAGGTATTCTGCCTCTGTGTACTCTCTGTTTAAGGCCAAATAGCATTCCAATTTGCTACATTTTTTTGGTTAATTATTTCCCGTGTCAAATAGTTATCTTTTTGTTTTCTCATGATGTGGTTGGGTCTCATTGTAACACTGTCTATCTCTTTCTTTCTCTCTTTCTGCACATAAATCACAATTGTGGGAATCAGCTGCAAATGGAGGATTATAGGCCTACACATGTCACACACGGAGAAACACACACACACACACACACACACACACACACACACACACACACACACACACACACACACACACACACACACACACACAAAGAAGGGAACAGTCAAGGTGCAAAGGATTATCTGATGATTTCCTAACTTGTTCATTGAGTGCAGCTGGCTGTGTCTGGAATACCAGGTGTTTTCCATTATGCTCTCTTTACTGGCTGACTGACTGGCTGGCTGACTGACTGACTGGCTGACTGGCTGACTGGCTGACTGACTGGCTGACTGACTGGCTGGCTGACTGACTGGATGACTGGCTGGATGACTGACTGACTGACTGGCTGGATGACTGGCTGACTGACTGACTGGCTGACTGGCTGACTGGCTGACTGACTGGCTGCATGACTGGCTGACTGACTGGCTGACTGACTGAGTGACGAACTGACTGGCTGGCTGGCTGGCTGACTGGCTGACTGGCTCTGACTGACTGGCTGGCTGGCTGGCTGGCTGGATGACTGACTGGCTGACTGGCTGACTTGCTAACTGGCTGACTGGCTGGCTGACTGGCTGACTATATATCCAGTTAAACATCATGGGATAATGTCTCTATGCAGTAAAGCATTATGGAATAATGTCTGTCCACAGTAAAGAATTATGGGATAATGTCTGTCCACAGTAAAGCATTATGGGATTATGTCTGTCCACAGTAAAGCATTATGGGATAATGTCTGTCCACAGTAAAGCATTATGGGATAATGTCTGTAGGCAGTAAAGCATTATGGGATAATGTCTGTCCACAGTAAAGCATTATGGGATAATGTCTGTCCACAGTAAAGCATTATGGGATAATGTCTGTAGGCAGTAAAGCATTATGGGATAATGTCTGTAGGCAGTAAAGCATTATGGGATATTGTCTGTATGCAGTAAAGCATTATGGGATATTGTCTGTATGCAGTAAAGCATTATGGGATATATTCTCTATGCAGTAAAGCATTATGGGATCATGTCTGTACACAGTAAAGCATTATGGGATAATGTCTGTACACAGTAAAGCATTATGGGATAATGTCTGTATGCAGTAAAGCATTATGGGATAATGTCTGTCCACAGTAAAGCGTTATGGGATTATGTCTCTAGGCAGTAAAGCATTATGGGACAATGTCTGTGTAATGTGTAAACCATGACGAGTGATGCAGAACATCTGAAGGACAAACTTCAAACGTCCCAAAACAGACTGATTAGAATTCTACTGAAGCTCAGCCTTGTTGGACCACACTGGTCCTAATCATTTCAGGGAACTGACCTGGCTTCCTGTTGATCTCCGGGTGGTGTAGAACCAACTGTTCATGGGTTTTAAAGCTATACATGACCTTTCCCCTAGTTACCTCTCTGGTTATAGCAATCACACTAGAGCCAGTGTTGCCATCATCAGACCTCTGTGCCATAGGAGGGTGGCTGGAAAAAGACCAGAGCCAGTGTTGCCATCATCAGACCTCTGTGCCACAGCAGGGTGGCTGGAAAAAGACCAGAGCCAGTGTTGCCATCATCAGACCTCTGTGCCATAGCAGGGTGGCTGGAAAAAGACCAGAGCCAGTGTTGCCATCATCAGACCTCTGTGCCATAGCAGGGTGGCTGGAAAAAGACCAGAGCCAGTGTTGCCATCATCAGACCTCTGTGCCATAGCAGGGTGGCTGGAAAAAGACCAGAGCCAGTGTTGCCATCATCAGACCGCTGTGCCACAGCAGGGTGGCTGGAAAAAGACTAGAGCCAGTGTTGCCATCATCAGACCGCTGTGCCACAGCAGGGTGGCTGGGAAAAGACTAGAGCCAGTGTTGCCATCATCAGACCGCTGTGCCACAGCAGGGTGGCTGGAAAAAGACTAGAGCCAGTGTTGCCATCATCAGACCGCTGTGCCATAGCAGGGTGGCTGGAAAAAGACCAGAGCCAGTGTTGCCATCATCAGACCTCTGTGCCACAGCAGGGTGGGAACATCTCTTTCCTGGTGCAGAGGGATAGAAAGGTGGACCAAACCTTTAAAACCATCTCTATGCTGAGTAGGTTTAAGATACAACTGAAGCAATGGCTTATGGGTAAAATGCTTTAAAACTGAACAGGTTAAAATGATGTGTAATTGTATGAATGAACAAAGCTTGGAAATGTATTTCATTCCTCTTGCTGTTTCCTCCCGGTTGATGAGGTGTAATTTGAGGTTTGTTTTCGTGTTATTATCCTGTGTTTATTAAACCACAATGGAAATATGTTTCTTACACTTTTTTTGTGTCATCCTCAATTATTTTAATCACATTGTATCGTATCCACATGTGTGGTTGTGTTGTGCTTCAAATGGTCAAATACAATTCAATACAATTCAATTCAACTGGTCAGTGACATGATAGGTGATTGGCTACTAAAGTCAGTGAGGTGATAGGTGATAGGCTGCCACAGCTACTGGTGGCCATTTTGTGCCAATGTTGACAGCAGTAGTATAGGTCAAAGGTTAGAGAGGAACTAGGACACCTAAGAAACCAGGCCAGTTCAAACCAGTTCTTTCTGACCATTCCAGTCTGATATGGGTCAGAGGGAACTGTCCGAGTCTGGTTGTTTGAATATATGGGACTCATTTGACTGTAACAACAGTAGGGAGGGAACATTTGAATGCAACACACACCTGAGAGTCCATAGCTCAAACACTGCAATTGTAAATGAGAACTTGTTCTCAACTTGCCTACCTGGTTAAATAAAGGTGTTCTCAACTAGCCTACCTGGTTAAATAAAGGTGTTCTCAA
Organism: Oncorhynchus clarkii lewisi; assembly: GCF_045791955.1. NCBI lineage: Eukaryota > Metazoa > Chordata > Actinopteri > Salmoniformes > Salmonidae > Oncorhynchus > Oncorhynchus clarkii. The sequence continues at coordinate 151,288 of NW_027261147.1, read as the reverse complement.
CTAGCCTACCTGGTTAAATAAAGGTGTTCTCAACTAGCCTACCTGGTTAAATAAAGGTGAAATAAAAAGAGGCTAATAATAAGTCTCTCATTAATAGTCTACTGTTTACTAAGAAGTCTCTCTTGAATAGTCTACTGTTTACTAAGAAGTCTCTCATTAATAGTCTACTGTTTACTAAGAAGTCTCTCATTAATAGTCTACTGTTTACTAAGAAGTCTCTCATTAATAGTCTACTGTTTACTAAGAAGTCTCTCATTAATAGTCTACTGTTTACTAAGAAGTCTCTCATTAATAGTCTACTGTTTACTAAGAAGTCTCTCATTAATAGTCTACTGTTTGCTAAGAAGTCTCTCATTAATAGTCTACTGTTTACTAAGAAGTCTCTCATTAATAGTCTACTGTTTACTAAGAAGTCTCTCATTAATAGTCTACTGTTTACTAAGAAGTCTCTCATTAATAGTCTACTGTTTACTAAGAAGTCTCTCATTAATAGTCTACTGTTTACTAAGAAGTCTCTCATTAATAGTCTACTGTTTACTAAGAAGTATCTCATTAATAGTCTACTGTTTACTAAGAAGTCTCTCATTAATAGTCTACTGTTTACTAAGAAGTCTCTCATTAATAGTCTACTGTTTACTAAGAAGTCTCTCATTAATAGTCTACTGTTTAATAATAAGTCTCTCATTAATAGTCTACTGTTTACTAAGAAGTCTCTCATTAATAGTCTACTGTTTACTAAGAAGTCTCTCATTAATAGTCTACTGTTTACTAAGAAGTCTCTCATTAATAGCCCGCTGTTTTGTCCTGTCCAGGGGGTGTACTGGTACATCAGGCTGCCTCACCCTACAGAAACAGGAGATAGACTAGTGTCCTGTCCAGGGGGTGTACTGGTACATCAGGCTGCCTCACCCTACAGAAACAGGAGATAGACTAGTGTCCTGTCCAGGGGGTGTACTGGTACATCAGGCTGCCTCACCCTACAGAAACAGGAGATAGACTAGTGTCCTGTCCAGGGGGTGTACTGGTACATCAAGCTGCCTCACCCTACAGAAACAGGAGATAGACTAGTGTCCTGTCCAGGGGGTGTACTGGTACATCAAGCTGCCTCACCCTACAGAAACAAGAGATCGACTAGTGTCCTGTCCAGGGGGTGTACTGGTACATCAAGCTGCCTCACCCTACAGAAACAGGAGATAGACTAGAGTCCTGTCCAGGGGGTGTACTGGTACATCAGGCTGCCTCACCCTACAGAAACAGGAGATAGACTAGTGTCCTGTCCAGGGGGTGT
>NW_027261147.1:137500-140000 GCF_045791955.1 Oncorhynchus clarkii lewisi | reverse complement strand
AACCCAATGTGACATTTATCTCTCTCTCACTTCCTCTCTGTGTTTGTGTGTGTGTGTGTGTTCACATGTGTGTGTGTGTGTGTGTGTGTGTGTGTGTGTGTGTGTGTGTGTGTGTGCGTGTGTGTGTGTGTGTGTGTGTGTGTGTGTGTGTGTGTGTGTGTGTGTGTGTGTGTGTGCGTGTGCGTGTGTGTTTGTAGCCTGTAGGGTAGACCAGGCTGGGCCCCATGATGAGTTGAGTCCCCCTCCCCCACCCCTCCTCTCCCAGCGTAGCCAGGTGCGATGTTCCAGATGTGTGTCCTCTTATCTCTGCTCACCCTCTCTGGCTACACCCAGGTAAGTCTCTCTCTCTCTCACACACACAATGTTCCTACGCTGCAGGATTTACATAAATTCCTTGAAGACCTGCACGAACACACAATTGTGATACAGCCTGAATCCTAGTCACTGGTCCAGGATCAGCCTAGTCACTGGTCCAGGATCAGCCTAGTCACTGGACCAGGATCAGCCTAGTCACTGATCCAGGATCAACTTAGTCACTGGTCCAGGATCAGCCTAATCACTGGTCCAGGATTAGCCTAGTCACTGGTCCAGGATCAGCCTAGTCACTGATCCAGGATCAGCCTAATCACTGATCCAGGATCAGCCTAATCACTGATCCAGGATCAGCCTAGTCACTGGTCCAGGGTCAGCCTAGTCACTGGTCCAGGATAAGCCTAGTCACTGATCCAGGATCAGCCTAATCACTGATCCAGGATCAGCCTAGTCACTGGTCCAGGATCAGCCTAATCACTGATCCAGGATCAGCCTAGTCACTGGTCCAGGATCAGACCGTGTTAATGGACTAAATATTACAATCCCGTTTGCTGCAGAATTATTCTGCTGTGACAAACGGAACAAATTAATTAAGGGCTCCCGAGTGCATCTTAGTGCAAGAGGCGTCACTACAGTCCCTAGTTTGAACCCAGGCTGTGATTGGGCGGCGCACAATTGGCCCAACGTCATCCTGGTTTGACCCGGGGTAGGCCGTCATTGTAATTAAGAATTTGTTCTTAATTGACTTGCCTAGTTAAATAAAGGTTAAATAAAAAATATATTTAAAAGAGAGTACATTTGTACAGACACTTACACACACACACACACACACACACACACACACACACACACACACACACACACACACACACACACACACACACATACACACACACACACACACACACACACACACACACACACACACACACACACACACAGAGACACACACACACACACACACACACACACACACACACACACACACACATTTAGTTAGAGGGAGGTTCAGCAGAGTCGAATGACTGTTCTCCTTTTGTACCCAGGTCTCCTCGGCTAAATCTCTGAAGCTCCTGATGGAACAATGGACGAGCTACAAGAACCAGTGTTCTCAGAGCATCGTCGCCACGCCTCCCGCCACAGGTCAGTCTCAGCCTCACGCTGTGATGTTGTTGTAGCTGTGTTATATCGGTGTGTTATAGCTGTGTTATAGCTGTGTTATAGCTGTGTTATATCGGTGTGTTATATCGGTGTGTTATAGCTGTGTTATAGCTGTGTTATATCGGTGTGTTATGTTGGTGTGTTATAGCTGTGTTATATCGGTGTGTTATATTGGTGTGTTATAGCTGTGTTATATCGGTGTGTTGTAGCTGTGTTATATCTGTGTGTTATAGCTGTGTTATAGCTGTGTGTTATATCGGTGTGTTATAGGTGTGTTATATTGGTGTGTTATAGCTGTGTTATATTGGTGTGTTATATTGGTGTGTTATATTGGTGTGTTATATTGGTGTGTTATAGCTGTGTTATATTGGTGTGTTATATTTGTGTGTTATATTGGTGTGTTGTAGCTGTGTTATATCGGTGTGTTATATCGGTGTGTTAAAGGTGTGTTATATTGGTGTGTTATAGCTGTGTTATATGGGTGTATTATAGCTGTGTTATATCGCTGTGTTATAGCTGTGTTAAATTGGTGTGTTACTGTGTGTTATATCGGTGTTATATCGGTGTGTTGTAGCTGTGTTATATCGCTGTGTTATATCGCTGTGTTATAGCTGTGTTAAATTGGTGTGTTATATCAGTGTGTTATATCGGTGTGTTATATTGGTGTGTTATAGCTGTGTGTTATATCAGTGTGCTGTAGCTGTGTTATATCAGTGTGTTAAAGCTGTGTTATATCGGTGTGTTGTCGCTGTCTTATATTGGTGTGTTGTCGTTGTGTTATATCAGTGTGTTGTAGCTGTGTTATATCAGTGTGTTGTAGCTGTGTTATATCAATGTGTTGTAGCTGTGTTATATCAGTGTGTTATATCAGTGTGTTGTAGCTGTGTAATATCAGTGTCTTGTAGCTGTGCTATATCAATGTGTTGTAGCTGTGTTATATCGGTGTGTTGTAGCTGTGTTATATCAGTGTGTTATATTGGTGTGTTACATTGTTGTGTTGTAGCTGTGTGATATCAGTGTGTTATAG
>NW_027261147.1:100000-132500 GCF_045791955.1 Oncorhynchus clarkii lewisi | reverse complement strand
AAATTAGCGATAACTTAGACACTGCGTATTTATAATATCCTTGATGCTAATTCCATTGGCTGTGTGTCTGTTATATAAACTCAGCAAAAAAAGAAATGCCCTCTCACTGTAAACTGTGTTTGTTTTCAGAAAACTTAGCATGTGTAAATACAGTGGGGCAAAAAGTATTTAGTCAGCCACCAATTGTGCAAGTTCTCCCACTTAAAAAGATGAGAGGGGCCTGTAATTTTCATCATAGGTACACTTCAACTATGACAGACAAAATGAGAAAAAAAAATATCCATAAAATCACATTGTAGGATTTTTAATGAATGTATTTGCAAATTATGGTGGAAAACAAGTATTTGGTCAATAACAAAAGTTTATCTCAATACTTTGTTATATACCCTTTGTTGGCAATGACAGAGGTCAAATGTTTTCACAAGGTTTTCACACACTGTTGCTGGTATTTTGGCCCATTCCTCCATGCAGATCTATGCAGATCTCCTCTAGAGCAGTGATGTTTTGGGGCTGTTGCTGGGCAACATGGACTTTCAACTCCCTCCAAAGATTTTCTATGGGGTTGAGATCTGGAGACTGGCTAGGCCACTCCTGGACCTTGAAATGCTTCTTACGAAGCCACTCCTTCGTTGCCCGGGCGGTGTGCTTGGGATCATTGTCATGCTGAAAGACCCAGCCACATTTCATCTTCAATGCCCTTCGTGATGGTAGGCTTTGTTACTTTGGTCTCAGCTCTCTGCAGGTCATTCAATAGGTCCCCCCGTGTGGTTCTGGGATTTTTGCTCACCGCTCTTGTGATCATTTTGACCCCACGGGGTGAGATCTTGCGTGGAGCCCCAGATCGAGTGAGATTATCAGTGGTCTTGTATGTCCTCCATTTCCTAATAATTGCTCCCACAGTTGATTTCTTCAGACCAAGCTGATTACCTATTGCAGATTCAGTCTTCCCAGCCTGGTGCAGGTCTACAATTTTGTTTCTGGTGTCCTTTGACAGCTCTTGTGTTACCCAAATGTGTGTGCGTGTGTGTTACCCAAATGTGTGTGTGTGTGTGTGTGTGTTACCCAAATATGTGTGTGTGTGTGTGTGTGTGTGTGTGTGTGTGTGTGTGTGTGTGTGTGTGTGTGTGTGTGTGTGTGTGTGTTACCCAAATGTGTGTGTGTGTGTGTGTCTCTGCATAGCACCGTCTTTATATATGGACTTCTTCCTGTCTCTCTCGTAGACGGTTGCCGGGTGCCGTATCGCCATGGTGATGATGCAGTACAGCGTCATCGCCAACAACTATTGGCTGCTGGTGGAAGGCATCTACCTGCACAGCCTCCTGGTCATCACCGTGTTCACTGAGAGGAACTACTTCTGCATCTACCTGTTTATCGGCTGGGGTGAGGACGGTGTGTGTGTGTGTGTGTGCGTGTGAGTGCGTGTGTGTGCGTGTGTGTGTGTGTTTAGATGTGTGTGATTGGTGATCCTCCCTCTCTCTTTTCTCCTTCTCATCAGGTGCTCCTCTGATATTCGTGTTGCCGTGGGTGATAGTCAAATACCTGTACGAGAATGAAGAGTGAGTGAATAAATATTATTTATTAAATGTGTCGTTTCCATGGTAATGGAATGATGCTGAGACACATATTTTTCTTAGTAAACCAATACAAGTCTCTACTTTGAACAAATGTATATAGTAAATACAAAATGTAAACATTTCCTGGAAAAACATCTGCGCAGTTCCTCCTGTAAATGTGTTTTTGTAAAATGTTCAGTGTAAATTGTTAAAAGTAGTGCTTGTGCATAGAGTTGTATGGTTTGTTAAACTATGAAATCAATGCTTTTTGTTTAATATACATTTTAGAGTGAAAAATCTGAGTCTCAGTGTCATTCCGTTACTGTGGAATTACCCAAATATGATCAGTTAAAATCTGTGAGGTAAATGATCACTCTTCTACGACTAAGAGTTTTCAGAGCTCTCTTTAAAATACATATATTTTTTTCAAATGTATATGTTTTATGAGGCTAGATATGCTAATGTTGATTAAAACCCATTATGAGTTGAGACTGTTCCCCCTCTCTCCTTAGACTGTTCCCTCTCTCCTTAGACTGTTCCCTCTCTCCTTAGACTGTTCCCCCTCTCTCCTTAGACTGTTCCCTCTCTCCTTAGACTTTTCCCTCTCTCCTTAGACTGTTCCCCCTCTCTCTCTCCTTAGACTGTTCCCTCTCTCTCTCTCCTTAGACTGTTCCCTCTCTCTCTCTCCTTAGACTGCTCCATCTCTCTCTCCTTCGACTGTTCCCTCTCTCTCTCCTTAAACTGTTCCCTCTCTCACCTTAGACTGTTCCCCCTCTCTCTCCTTAGACTGTTCCCTCTCTCACCTTAGACTGTTCCCCATCTCTCTCTCCTTAGACTGTTCCCCCTCTCTCTCCTTAGACTGTTCCCTCTCCCTCCTTAGACTGTTCCCTCTCTCTCTCCTTAGACTGTTCCCCCTCTCCCTCCTTAGACTGTTCCCCCTCTCTCTCCTTAGACTGTTCCCTCTCCCTCCTTAGACTGTTCCCTCTCTCTCCTTAGACTGTTCCCTCTCTCTCTCCTTAGAAGGTTCCCTCTCTCTCCTTAGACTGTTCCCTCTCTCTCTCCTTAGACTGTTCCCTCTCTCTCCTTAGAAGGTCCCCTCTCTCTCCTTAGACTGTTCCCTCTCTCTCTCTCCTTAGACTGTTACCTCTCTCTCCTTAGACTGTTCCCTCTCTCTCCTTAGACTGTTCCCTCTCTCTCCTTAGACTGTTCCCCCTCTCACTCCTTAGACTGTTCCCTCTCTCTCCTTAGACTGTTCCCTCTCTCTCCTTAGACTGTTCCCTCTCTCTCCTTAGACTGTTCCCTCTCTCTCCTTAGACTGTTCCCTCTCTCTCCTTAGACTGTTCCCTCTCTCTCCTTAGACTGTTCCCTCTCTCTCCTTAGACTGTTCCCCCTCTCACTCCTTAGAGTTAGACCACACATTCTCTGTAGCTCACTACTTGGAAAACATGACATATGCAGAGTATGTGGATTTAGGCTGGGATATAATCAGATCAGAGGTGGATCCACATCATAGAGCTCTTGACATTTAAAGATCTTTTCCGATTGAGCCGACATATGGAGCCTTTACAGTGGATGCAGTCGATTGAGCCGACATATGGAGCCTTTGCAGTGGATGCAGTCGATTGAGCCGACATATGGAGCCTTTACAGTGGATGCAGTCGATTGAGCCGACATATGGAGCCTTTACAGTGGATGCAGTCGATTGAGCCGACATATGGAGCCTTTACAGTGGATGCAGTCGATTGAGCCGACATATGGAGCCTTTACAGTGGATGCAGTCGATTGAGCCGACATATGGAGCCTTTACAGCGGATGCAGTCGATTGAGCCGACATATGGAGCCTTTACAGTGGATGCAGTCGATTGAGCCGACATATGGAGCCTTTACTGTGGATGCAGTCGATTGAGCCGACATATGGAGCCTTTACAGTGGATGCAGTCGATTGAGCCGACATATGGAGCCTTTACAGTGGATGCAGTCTCCTGCGAACCTGGGAATGTTGATGCTGATAATGATGATGAGGATGGTGATGATGGTGGTGATGATGAGGATGGTGATGATGATGGTGGTGGTGGTGATGTTGATGATAATGATGGTGATGATGATGGTGGTGATGATGATGGTGGTGATGGTGATGATGATGGTGATGATGATAATGATGATGGTGATGATAATGATGATGATGGTGGTAGTGATGATGTTGATGTTGATGATGATGATGATGATGTTGTTTAGGTGCTGGGAGAGGAACATCAACATGGGTTACTGGTGGATTATACGTTCTCCCATCCTGTTAGCTTACCTGGTGAGTTTATTCTCTCTCACCCTCTATCTCTCTCTCTCTCTCTCTCTCTCTCTCTCTCTCTCTCTCTCTCTCTCTCCCCCCTCCCCCTCCCCCCTCTCTCTCTCCCCCCCTCCCCCTCTCTCTCTCTCCTCCCCCCCCTCCCCCCTCTCTCTCTCTATCTCTTGCTCTCTCTCTCAATTCAATTTCAATTCAATTCAATTCAAGGGCTTTATTGGCATGGGAAACGTGTTAACATTGCCAAAGCAAGTGAGGTAGATAATAAACAAAAGTGAAATAAACAATTAAAATTAACCTCTCTCTCTCTCTCTCTCTCTCTCTCTCTCTCTGGTAGAATAGGTTACTGCCTCTCTCTCTCTCTCTCTCTCTCTCTCTCTCTGGTAGAATATGTTACGACCTCTCTCTCTCTGGTAGAATAGGTTCCTCTCTCTCTCTCTCTCTCTGGTAGAATAGGTTACTGCCTCTCTCTCTCTCTCTCTCTCTCTCTCTCTCTCTCTCTCTCTCTCTCTCTGGTAGAATATGTTACTACCTCTCTCTCTCTGGTAGAATATGTTACTACCTCTCTCTCTCTCTCTCAATTCAATTCAATTCAAGGGCTTTATTGGCATGGGAAACATGTGTTAACATTGCCAAAGCAAGTGAGGTAGACAACATACAAAGTGAATATATAAAGTGAAAAACAACAAAAATTAACAGTAAACATTACACATACAGAGGTTTCAAAACAGTAAAGACATTACAAATGTCATATTATATATATATATACAGTGTTTTAACAATGTACAAATGGTTAAAGGACACAAGATAAAATAAATAAGCATAAATATGGGTTGTATTTACAATGGTGTGTGTTCTTCACTGGTTGCCCTTTTCTCGTGGCAACAGGTCACAAATCTTGCTGCTGTGATGGCACACTGTGGAATTTCACCCAGTAGATATGAGAGTTTATCAAATTTGGATTTGTTTTCGAATTCTTTGTGGATCTGTGTAATCTGAGGGAAATATGTCTCTCTAATATGGTCATACATTGGGCAGGAGGTTAGGAAGTGCAGCTCAGTTTCCACCTCATTTTGTGGGCAGTGAGCACATAGCCTGTCTTCTCTTGAGAGCCATGTCTGCCTACGGCGGCCTTTCTCAATAGCAAGGCTATGCTCACTGAGTCTGTACATAGTCAAAGCTTTCCTTAATTTTGGGTCAGTCACAGTGGTCAGGTATTCTGCCGCTGTGTACTCTCTGTTTAGGGCCAAATAGCATTCTAGTTTGCTCTGTTTTTTTGTTAATTCTTTCCAATGTGTCAAGTAATTATCTTTTTGTTTTCTCATGATTTGGTTTGGTCTAATTGTGCTGTTGTCCTGGGGCTCTGTAGGGTGTGTTTGTGTTTGTGAACAGAGCCCCAGGACCAGCTTGCTTAGGGGACTCTTCTCCAGGTTCATCTCTCTGTAGGTGATGGCTTTGTTATGGAAGGTTTGTGAATCACTTCCTTTTAGGTGGTTGTAGAATTTAACGGCTCTTTTCTGGATTTTGATAATTAGTGGGTATCGGCCTAATTCTGCTCTGCATGCATTATTTGGTGTTCTACGTTGTACACGGAGGATATTTTTGCAGAATTCTGCGTGCAGAGTCTCAATTTGGTGTTTGTCCCATTTTGTGAAGTCTTGGTTGGTGAGCGGACCCCAGACCTCACAACCATAAAGGGCAATGGGGCAATCCATAAAGGGCAATCTCTCTCTCTCTCTCTCTCTCTCGCTCTCTTTCCCCTTCTCTCTCTCGCTCTCTCTCTCTCCCCCCTCCCCCCTCTCTCTCTCACTCCCCCCCCCCCCTCTCTCTCCTTCTCTCTCACTCTCTTCCACTCTATCCATTGATCTCTAGAATACTTCAACAGTTATTATGATGTATTAAAATGACTTATTAACTATCTGCATCAGCTTCTAGAATACTTCAACAGTTATTATGATGTATTAAAATGACTTATTAACTATCTGCATCAGCTTCTAGAATACTTCAACAGTTATTATGATGTATTAAAATGACTTATTAACTATCTGCATCAGCTTCTAGAATACTTCAACAGGTATTATGATGTATTAAAATGACTTATTAACTATCTGCATCAGCTTCTAGAATACTTCAACAGTTATTATGATGTATTAAAATGACTTATTAACTATCTGCATCAGCTTCTAGAATACTTCAACAGGTATTATGATGTATTAAAATGACTTATTAACTATCTGCATCAGCTTCTAGAATACTTCAACAGGTATTATGATGTATTAAAATGACTTATTAACTATCTGCATCAGCTTCTAGAATACTTCAACAGGTATTATGATGTATTAAAATGACTTATTAACTATCTGCATCAGCTTCTAGAATACTTCAACAGTTATTATGATGTATTAAAATGACTTATTAACTATCTGCATCAGCTTCTAGAATACTTCAACAGGTATTATGATGTATTAAAATGACTTATTAACTATCTGCATCAGCTTCTAGAATACTTCAACAGGTATTATGATGTATTAAAATGACTTATTAACTATCTGCATCAGCTTCTAGAATACTTCAACAGGTATTATGATGTATTAAAATGACTTATTAACTATCTGCATCAGCTTCTAGAATACTTCAACAGTTATTATGATGCACAAGCACTGATATATTAAGTCCAGTAACTAGAATATTGCATAAATCACAAATCTTCATTTGTTACTATTTATTAGATATCATTTTGTATTATGTCCATTCAGTGATCAAGTCTTAATGTTTAAAAAGGTTATTTTACATCAGACAGACAGACAGACAGACAGACAGACAGACAGACAGACAGACAGACAGACAGACAGACAGACAGACAGACAGACAGGTTAGATAGACAGACATCCAGTTGGCTCTGCTAATATTTAGGCTTAATTTCTTTCTCCTTTTGTCTTTTTTCTCGTTCTCTTTCTCAGATGAATTTCTTTATCTTCATCCGGATTATAAAGATCCTGATGTCGAAGCTCAAGGCCCATCAGATGAGATACACAGATTACAAGTTCAGGTGGTTGAGGTCTTCAAATCCCTCCATCCCATCTTCCCTTCTAAAGTCATGTACTTTATATATTAACAGGTTATAGAGTTGTGTGTCTATTGTGTGGTTGGTGTCTGTAACATCCTCCTTTTATGACCCCAACTTTTCCTCTCGTCCCTTCTGCCTCCTCCTTTCAATATGATAACTCTCTATCTCTCTCCCTCTCCGTCTCTCTCCTTCTCCTCCCCCTTTTCATTCTGTCGCCCTCCTCCCCTTTCTCTTCCTCTCTCTCTCTCCCTCACCTTCTCTCTCCCTCATACTCTCTCCCCCGTACTCTCTCCCTCGTACTCTCTCCCCCCTTCTCTCTCCCTCATAGTCCTCTCTCTCTCTCTCTCTCTCTCTCTCTCTCTCTCTCTCTCTCTCTCTCTGTCTCTCTGTCTCTCTGTCTCTCTCTCTCTCTCTCTCTCTCTCTCTCTCTCTCTCTCTCTCTCTCTCTCAGGCTGGCTAAATCCACTCTGACCCTCATCCCTCTGCTGGGTATTCACGCCATCCTCTTCACCTTAGTCATCGATGAGTCCGTCCCCAAAGGTTCCAAGATGCGTCTCATCCGCCTCTTCTACGACCTCCTCTTCAACTCCTTCCAGGTCAGGAGATCAAACTTACATCACTTCCTGTATGGGCATCATCGGATATGTCCCATATGGCACCCTCTTCCCTATATAGTGCACTATTTTTGGCCAGGTCCCACAGGGCATAACATTATTAAGACTGTAATGTGGTGGTATGTTGTGTCACCATGGTGATAAGGTGTAACGCTGTCATAGAGGTGAAATAGGGTAGTAATAAGACTGTAATGTGGTGGTATGTTGTGTCACCATGGTGATAAGGTGTAATTCTGTCATAGAGGTGAAATAGCGTAGTAATAAACTGTAATGTGGTGTTATGTTGTGTCACCATGGTGATAAGGTGTAACGCTGTCATAGAGGTGAAATAGGGTAGTAATAGACTGTAATGTGAATATGAACATGTACATATGAATAGTGTGTAAATATAATTTTTGTTGTCTCTTGGTGTCTTTCCTATATGTATAAAAACAAATAGTATTATATAGTATATATATATATATATATATATATATATATATATAAAAATAGTATTATATAGTATATATATATATATATATATATATATATATATATATATATATAGTATTTCATGTACCATCTTATCTTGTTCTTGTCTATGAATTATTGGTGTAAAGTACTAAAGTAAAAATATTTTAAAGTATTTTAAAGTACTTCATATTTTTGACTACTTTTACTTTTACTTCATACATTTCCGCTGGCACCCAAATTTACAAAAGTAAATAAAATAAAAACAAGAACATCATGTCATTTGGTTTGCTAAATATTAGGAATTTGAAATGATTTATACTTTTACTTTTGATACGTAAGTGTATTTAAAACCAAATACTTTTTTATTTTTACTCAAGTAGGATTTTTCTGGGTGACTTTCACTTTTACTTGAGTCATTTACTATTAAGGTATCTTTACTTCTACTCAAGTATGACAATTGGGTACTTTTTCTCCCACTGCTTTTACTGTCTTTTATATAGACGCCAGGAAGAGTAGCTGAGACATGTGCAGTAGCTAAAGGGGATCCTAATAAACTAAACTAATGTGGTGTTACGGTGTGTTACCGTGGTGATACAGTGTTCTTAACCTCTCCCTCTCTACAGGGCCTACTGGTGGCCATCTTGTATTGTTTCGTCAACAAAGAGGTGAGTCTGAATGCCCTTTTTCCTCTCACTCCTCTCTCCCTCTCCCCCTCTCTCTCTTGTCTCCCCCCTCTTGTAGAATCTTATCATTATCTGTCTTCATCTGCTTCTCTCTCTCTCTCTCTCTCTTTCTGTCCCTCTCTTTCTCTCGCTCTCTCGCTCTCTTTTTTCCTCCCTCCTCTCTCCTTCTCTCTCCCTCAATCTGTTTGTCTCTCTCCAGGTCCAGTCTGAGATGTTGAAAAAGTGGAAGAGGTGGAAGCTGGGTAAAGACATCGAGGAAGAGTACCGTCATACATACAGCCACGCGCCTCACGTCAAGAGCGGCAGCATCGTCACCGGCAACCTGGCCGGTGTCCAAGACAACGGCAGCGACCCTAAAGACTCACAGTTGACCCCCAACCCCGACTACGACCCAGATCCTAACCCTGCCTCAACCTCCATCACCCCCAATGAGAGCAGTAGATTGGTGGGGTCCTGCCACAACAGGACGGATAAAACAAAGACTCAAACCTCCCTGCAGTGTCCCTCCACACCACATGGTGGCACTAACAACTGCAGCACTCTGATGGAGGACATTTGTCTGGAGGAGAGGGCTCAGAGTTATACACGCCCAGAGGAGGGCGCCGAAAGCAACTTCTGACCAACGGGGGAAGACCATCCCCGGCCTATGGATAGATTGATTGGTTGATTGATAGATTGCTAAAGTGTCCTGGTGTAGAAAGAGACAATACTGGACGGGACCGTTAATGCACTGCAGGTCCAGATCCTATGGATTGATTGGTTGGTTGGTTGATTGATTGATTGATTGATTGATTGATTGATTGGTTGGTTGATTGATTGATTGGTTGATTGCAGGTCCAGAAGCCTTGATGGTCTGAAAATATGAAACATTTTACTCTTTATTTTTCTGTGACCATATTTTGACCCCACGGGATTGACCACATTCCCCACTGTGTTCAGTTTGACAAGGACTACTGCTAAATGGAGACTAGCAGGCCTGCTAGCTGTGTTCAGGTTGACAAGGACTACTGCTAAATGGAGACTAGCAGGCCTGCTAGCTGTGTTCAGGTTGACAAGGACTACTGCTGAAGGGAAACTAGCAGACCTGCTAGCTGTGTTCAGGTTGACAAGGACTACTGCTAAATGGAGACTAGCAGACCTGCTAGCTGTGTTCAGGTTGACAAGGACTACTGCTGAAGGGAGACTAGCAGACCTGCTAGCTGTGTTCAGGTTGACAAGGACTACTGCTGAAGGGAGACTAGCAGACCTGCTAGCTGTGTTCAGGTTGACAAGGACTACTGCTGAAGGGAGACTAGCAGGCCTGCTAGCTGTGTTCAGGTTGACAAGGACTACTGCTAAATGGAGACTAGCAGACCTGCTAGCTGTGTTCAGGTTGACAAGGACTACTGCTGAAGGGAAACTAGCAGACCTGCTAGCTGTGTCCATGTGTACGACCGCTAACCAAACGCTACCCTCGCTCAACAACTCCCTGGCTGTGCTCCGGGTTCTCCTTCCCTTTTATAGAAGTGCACTAGCACCCCCGTCAATCATTTAAAGCGTAGGATTGGTGTAGCTTCACATTGGCTGGAGGTAATTACCAAACATTTTCAAATTCATGTGAGGAAGTCCACACCGTGTGTCCCTGTTCTCTACTGCTACTGAGAGCTTCACTTGTCCTCTATGTCTTTGTGAGTGTGGCCCAAACGGAGCACTATTCCCTATATAGTGCACTACTTTAGACCAGAACCCTATTGTATATAGTACACTACTTTAGACCAGAACCCTATTGTATATAGTACACTACTTTAGACCAGAGCACTATTCCCTATATAGTGCACTACTTTATACCAGAACCCTATTGTATATAGTACACTACTTTAGACCAGAGCCCTATTCCCTATATAGTGCACTACTTTAGACCAGAGCCCTATTCCCTATATAGTGCACTACTTTAGACCAGAGCCCTATTCCCTATATAGTGCACTACTTTAGACCAGAGCCCTATTCCCTATATAGTGCACTACTTTTGACCAGAGCCCTATTCCCTACATAGTGCACTACTTTAGACCAGAGCCCTGTATAGTGCATAGGGTGCCATATGAAAGCTCAGCGCTGTGGTTCTGTATGACCCTCAGCAGCCACCGTACTTCACTGTTGGCTTGCACAGTTTAGTTTAGTTCAGCACGTTCCTACCAAAACACCCATGGAGACGTCTTGTTGATAACAGCTTGCATAACTAAACCATTCATATTATAGATCTAATCCGTGTCAAAATAAGTGACATTTACACAGATTTACAAAGATTTACACACGCACACACGCACACACAGAGAGGCACACACACACAGAGAGACACACACACACACGTTCCTGCCAGAGCGTTCTATCTCTGCCCTCTCAGCCCAGGACAGGACCAGATCAGAACACCCCAGAGAACAGACTCAGCTGTGGAACAACGGGACATTCCAGATTGTTGCCAGGTCTGTCTGGCATTCAGACAGACATTTCTGGAACCCCCAAGGATTATGGGACTGTGGAGGACTGGACCTCCCACTGTCTCTCTGAGAGGATTATGGGTAGTTTGTTTGGGTGTAATTTGTTTTGGAGTGAATATTGAGTTTCTCCATGAACTGTTGGCCCCATTTGAGTGGACAGACAGAGAAACAGACAGACTCACAGACAGAGAAACAGACAGACTCACAGACAGAGAAACAGACAGACTCACAGACAGAGAAACAGACAGACTCACAGACAGAGAAACAGACAGACTCACAGACAGAGAAACAGACAGACTCACAGACAGAGAAACAGACAGACTCACAGACAGAGAAACAGACAGACTCACAGACAGAGAAACAGACAGACTCACAGACAGAGAAACAGACAGAGAAACAGACAGACTCACAGACAGAGAAACAGACAGACTCACAGACAGAGAAACAGACAGACTCACAGACAGAGAAACAGACAGACTCACAGACAGAGAAACAGACAGACTCACAGACAGAGAAACAGACAGACTCACAGACAGAGAAACAGACAGACTCACAGACAGAGAAACAGACAGACTCACAGACAGAGAAACAGACAGAGAAACAGACAGACTCACAGACAGAGAAACAGACAGACTCACAGACAGAGAAACAGACAGACTCACAGACAGAGAAACAGACAGACTCACAGACAGAGAAACAGACAGACTCACAGACAGAGAAACAGACAGACTCACAGACAGAGAAACAGACAGACTCACAGACAGAGAAACAGACAGACTCACAGACAGACTCACAGACAGAGAAACAGACAGACTCACAGACAGAGAAACAGACAGACTCACAGACAGAGAAACAGACAGACTCACAGACAGAGAAACAGACAGACTCACAGACAGAGAAACAGACAGACTCACAGACAGAGAAACAGACAGACTCACAGACAGAGAAACAGACAGACTCACAGACAGAGAAACAGACAGACTCACAGACAGAGAAACAGACAGAGAAACAGACAGACTCACAGACAGACTCACAGACAGACTCACAGACAGACTGTATAAATGTAAGATATTCAGGTCCTATAAGGACAGCCAACCTACCGACCACCAATCGGACAAAAGGATGCATCATACCAGCTCTTACCTCCAGGGGGACTATAAGATATGGGGTACTCCCCCCATCCATGCACCCCTCCCCCCTTTCCCCTCTTCCTCTTTTCGTTGACCCGACATATTCTGTCAGAATGTCTGTATGGTTGTGGACTAGCGCTACGGACTAATGGAGATATTACAATGTCTGTATGGTTGTGGACTAGCGCTACGGACTAATGGAGCTATTACAATGTCTGTATGGTTGTGGACTAGCGCTACGGACTAATGGAGATATTACAATGTCTGTATGGTTGTGGACTAGCGCTACGGACTAATGGAGATATTACAATGTCTGTATGGTTGTGGACTAGCGCTACGGACTAATGGAGCTATTACAATGTCTGTATGGTTGTGGACTAGCGCTACGGACTAATGGAGATATTACAATGTCTGTATGGTTGTGGACTAGCGCTACGGACTAATGGAGATATTACAATGTCTGTATGGTTGTGGACTAGCGCTACGGACTAATGGAGATATTACAATGTCTGTATGGTTGTGGACTAGCGCTACGGACTAATGGAGATATTACAATGTCTGTATGGTTGTGGACTAGCGCTACGGACTAATGGAGATATTACAATGTCTGTATGGTTGTGGACTAGCGCTACGGACTAATGGAGATATTACAATGTCTGTATGGTTGTGGACTAGCGCTACGGACTAATGGAGATATTACAATGTCTGTATGGTTGTGGACTAGCGCTACGGACTAATGGAGATATTACAATGTCTGTATGGTTGTGGACTAGCGCTACGGACTAATGGAGATATTACAATGTCTGTATGGTTGTGGACTAGCGCTACGGACTAATGGAGATATTACAATGTCTGTATGGTTGTGGACTAGCGCTACGGACTAATGGAGATATTACAATGTCTGTATGGTTGTGGACTAGCGCTACGGACTAATGGAGATATTACAATGTCTGTATGGTTGTGGACTAGCGCTACGGACTAATGGAGATATTACAATGTCTGTATGGTTGTGGACTAGCGCTACGGACTAATGGAGATATTACAATGTCTGTATGGTTGTGGACTAGCGCTACGGACTAATGGAGATATTACAATGTCTGTATGGTTGTGGACTAGCGCTACGGACTAATGGAGATATTACAATGTCTGTACATGTAGATGGTGAAGATACAAGGTTTGCTATTTCTGTGGATGTTTTATTCTGTGACCTCACCGTGCAGGAAAACCTCTAGATCGTAGGTCCTGGAGAAACTCCTATGCTTGTGATCTACCCCAGCGTTTCTCAGACTAATCAGAGCTTGATGATGCAAATGGCTAATACCCAATAGGCTGATCTGTCCTCACTGAACCCACGTACAGTGTGTGAGGTCGAGGGCGTCGTCATCATGAGTAGGGCCCAGAGGATTTCCTGACTACGTTAACTAACCAGGAACAACTCTGCAATCCCATGCAACACCAGCTAAAGGCCTGGGCCTGTATTCACAAAGCGTCTCCTGAGTGGCACAGTGGTCTAAGGCACTGTAGCTACAGTGCCAGACGCATCACTACAGACACCCTGGTTCGAATCCAGGTTGTATCACAACCGGCTGTGATTGGGAGTCCCACAGGGCGGTGCACAATTGGCTCAGCGTCGTCCGGGGCAGGCCGTCATTGTAAATAAAAATATGTTCTTAACTGTCTTGCCTAGTTAAATAAAGGTTTAAGAGTATGAATGCTGATCTAGGATCAGGTCCTCCTCCTCCATGTAATCTTATTTGTTATGTTCTGAAAGGCAAACCTGATTCTAGATCAGCGCTCCTGCTCCTATTCTTAGACGTATTGAGAATACGGGCCCTGGGTAGGTCCCATGGGCAGGGTAAACTCCTGTCTCTAGCCTACCCATGACGTGATATCTCCATGATGTGTAGAATGTACATACCAAGTTCTAAAACAGAGAAGAAGAGGAATGAAATATGTTGTTCTGTGTTCCGTTAGAAGTCGACATGATTCTAATGATTCTAATGATTAAAAGAGATGACCAACTGACCATCAAGACTGTTCTCTCTTTCTGCGTCCTGAAGGTCACTTATTCTCTATCTAGTGCACTACTTTAGACTAGAGCCCTATTCCCTATATAGTACACTACTTTAGACTAGAGCCCTATTCCCTATATAGTGCACTACATTAGACCAGAGCCCTGTTCCCTATATAGTGCACTACTTTAGACTAGAGCCCTATTCCCTATATAGTGCACTACTTTAGACTAGAGCCCTATTCCCTATATAGTACACTACTTTAGACTAGAGCCCTATTCCCTATATAGTGCACTACATTAGACCAGAGCCCTGTTCCCTATATAGTGCACTACTTTAGACTAGAGCCCTATTCCCTATATAGTGCACTACTTTAGACTAGAGCCCTATTCCCTATATAGTACACTACTTTTGACACAGAGCCCTATTCCCTATATAGTACACTACTTTTGACTAGAACCCTATTCCTTATATAGTGCACTACTTTTGACACAGAACCCTATTCCCTATATAGTGCACTACTTTTGACACAGAGCCCTATTCCCTATATAGTACACTACTTTTGACTAGAACCCTATTCCTTATATAGTGCACTACTTTTGACACAGAGCCCTATTCCCTATATAGTACACTACTTTTGACTAGAACCCTATTCCTTATATAGTACACTACTTTTGACACAGAGCCCTATTCCTTATATAGTGCACTACTTTTGGCACAGAACCCTATTTCCTATATAGTGCACTACTTTTGGCACAGAACCCTATTCCCTGTATATTGCACTACTTCTGACACAGAGCCCTATGGGCTACAGTGAAGAGGGTTCAATTTGGAACACAACCTCTGTCATCAGGTGGTTTAAACAATGGCTTGAACACCAATCAGTTGTTTATATGTACACATACGTATAATTCTACACAATTGTTTCACCAACCATTCGCCATTGATTGATTGATTGTTTCCCCTGAGGTCCTCATTACAATGCTGTTATAATGATCTCAATGTGGTGGAATGGAAACCTGCTTCATTCTTTCTATGTGTCAGCGGTTGACTTCACCTGAAGAGGAAGACGAGCAGGACTTTATTACACACTGGCTGATTCAGCGTCGCTTCCGCGTCATTTCAACGACTTTGAGCCGACGTGGAATAGACGTTGAATAGACGTGGAATAGACGTTGTGAATAGACGTGGAATAGACGTTGTATAGACGTGGAATAGACATGGAATAGACATTGAATAGACGTGGAATAGACGTGGAATAGACGTGAAATAGACGTTGTATAGACGTGGAATAGACGTGGAATAGACGTGGAATAGACGTGGAATAGACGTGGAATAGACATGGAATAGACGTTGAATAGACGTGGAATAGACGTTGTATTGACGTTGAATAGACGTGGAATAGACGTTGTATTGACACTGTGGGAACGTACAGAAGGTCAAAAGGAAATGTTCCTTCTGCTTTAACCCTCTGAACTTCTGATCAGTTCATCTCGTATCATCATCATTACCATGTTGTTCAGCAGTCTGTCCTTTCTAGCCGTTGGCAGCTAGCCGCCTCTATTACCACTGTGCTGCCAAGGAGAAACCAAGAGACAAGACAGATCATGAATCCAATTTGTCAACGTCAATATTTTCCAGGAAAGAAGAAAGAAAGAAAATAACTTGGCATTTCCAAAGAGCACGTTGTGACGCGTGCTGACAATCTCACTGGTGACACCTTAGAACACGTTGTGACAATCTCACTGGTGACACCTTAAAACACGTTGTGACGCGTGCTGACAATCTCACTGGTGACACCTTAAAACACGTTGTGACAATCTCACTGGTGACACCTTAAAACACGTTGTGACGCGTGCTGACAATCTCACTGGTGACACCTTAAAACACGTTGTGACGCGTGCTGACAATCTCACTGGTGACACCTTAAAACACGTTGTGACGCGTGCTGACAATCTCACTGGTGACACCTTAAAACACGTTGTGACGCGTGCTGACAATCTCACTGGTGACACCTTAAAACACGTTGTGACAATCTCACTGGTGACACCTTAAAACACGTTGTGACAATCTCACTGGTGACACCTTAAAACACGTTGTGACAATCTCACTGGTGACACCTTAGAACAGTGACAGACAGTGTCGTTATGGACCCAAAATCCTCTCCAAACTTCAGAGGAATGACAGCATTCTAACCGAACAGCACTTCAATCTGACTCCATATCAGGTGTCTTGTGCCTGTTTGTCTCTGACGGATCTAGCCGGGTAGGAAGCCGGGCATCACCAGTCTCAGAGACTATAATGTACAGCTATCTGAAATAAACCCTCGTGACATTAACAATGTCTACATACTAAGGGCTGATTCTAGACATCAGAGTTGGATCATTACATGAACTGAGTCACGTAAAAGCAGAGGGATTCAGTTGGAAACACGAGCAGCTCTTCTAAATGATGAAAGTAGTCAATCAAAGAGTTACTGTGCCTGCCTGCCTGTCTGTCTGCCTGCCTGCCTGCCTGCCTGTCTGCCTGCCTGCCTGCCTGCCTGCCTGTCTGTCTGTCTGCCTGCCTGTCTGTCTGTCTGCCTGCCTGCCTGCCTGTCTGTCTGTCTGCCTGTCTGTCTGTCTGCCTGCCTGTCTGTCTGTCTGCCTGCCTGCCTGCCTGCCTGTCTGCCTGCCTGCCTGCCTGCCTGCCTGCCTGTCTGCCTGTCTGCCTGCCTGCCTGCCTGTCTGCCTGCCTGTCTGCCTGCCTGCCTGCCTGTCTGCCTGCCTGTCTGTCTGTCTGTCTGCCTGTCTGTCTGTCTGCCTGTCTGTCTGTCTGTCTGCCTGTCTGTCTGTCTGCCTGCCTGCCTGCCTGCCTGCCTGCCTGCCTGTCTGCCTGCCTGCCTGCCTGCCTGCCTGTCTGCCTGTCTGCCTGCCTGCCTGCCTGTCTGCCTGCCTGCCTGCCTGCCTGCCTGTCTGCCTGTCTGCCTGCCTGCCTGCCTGCCTGCCTGCCTGTCTGCCTGCCTGCCTGCCTGCCTGTCTGCCTGCCTGCCTGCCTGTCTGTCTGTCTGTCTGTCTGTCTGTCTGTCTTTCTGTCTGTCTGTGTACAGTGGGGGTGGAACATTGCAGCCCCATCAGACTCAGAAACAGAACAGCCACCAGTGTTCTTAAAATCCAGGACCAGGTTCTATCACCACGGTAACACTGGTCACTCAGACCCTCCGCCCTTCCTCCTCTCCCTTCCCACCCATGTAGCATATAGATATTTTAGAACATAGATATTGTAGAAAATAGATATGTAGATATTGTAGAATATAGATATTGTAGGTATTGTAGAACATAGATATTGTAGAAAATAGATATGTAGAATATAGATATTGTAGATATTATAGAATATTGTAGAATATAGATATTGTACAATATAGATATTGTAGAATATAGATATTGTAGAACATAGATATTGTAGATATTGTATAATATAGATATTGTAGAATATAGATATTGTAGATATTGTAGAATATAGATATTGTAGAAATAGATATTGTAGGTGTTGTAGAATATAGATATTGTAGGTGTTGTAGAATATAGATATTGTAGAAATATATATTGTAGGTGTTGTAGAATATAGATATTGTAGGTATTGTAGAATATAGATATTGTAGAATATAGATATTGTAGGTGTTGTAGAATATAGATATTGTAGAAATAGATATTGTAGGTGTTGTAGAATATAGATATTGTAGGTATTGTAGAATATAGATATTGTAGAATATAGATATTGTAGGTGTTGTAGAATATAGATATTGTAGAAATAGATATTGTAGGTGTTGTAGAATATAGATATTGTAGAATATAGATATTGTAGATATTGTAGAATATAGATATTGTAGAAATAGATATTGTAGGTGTTGTAGAATATAGATATTGTAGGTGTTGTAGAATATAGATATTGTAGAAATAGATATTGTAGGTGTTGTAGAATATAGATATTGTAGATATTGTAGAATATAGATATTGTAGAAATAGATATTGTAGGTGTTGTAGAATATAGATATTGTAGGTGTTGTAGAATATAGATATTGTAGGTGTTGTAGAATATAGATATTGTAGGTGTTGTAGGGTAGCGTCCTAAATGGCACCCTATTCCCTATATAGTGCACATATGAGGATCAGAGCCCAATGGTAGTGTAAGTAGTGAACTATGATGGTCAGAGCCCAATGGTTCCTGGTCTAAAGTAGTGCACTATGACGGTCAGAGCACCATGGTTCCTGGTCTAAAGTAGTGTACTATGACGGTCAGAGCACTATGGTTCCTGGTCTAAAGTAGTGCACTATTGAATAGGGTGCCATTTGGAATGCATGTAACTGTCTGTATATTGGTGATGGATGTTTCATTAAGGCATAATGAACAGTGTGTGTAACATCCATTATATTGGACACAGATAGATGGTGGTGGGTGAATGGGTTGTTTTGAAGGCTGAGGAGACTTAATGTAACGCTGATGATATTTAATCCTCTGTCTTCTCTTCTCAAAATGAGTTTTACCCCACTGTCTTCTCTTCTCAAAATGAGTTTAAATCCTCTGTCCTCTCTTCTCAAAATGAGTTTTAATCCTCTGTCCTCTCTTCTCCAAATGAGTTTTAATCCTCTGTCCTCTCTTCTCAAAATGAGTTTTACCCCACTGTCTTCTCTTCTCAAAATGAGTTTAAATCCTCTGTCCTCTCTTCTCAAAATGAGTTTTAATCCTCTGTCCTCTCTTCTCCAAATGAGTTTTAATCCTCTGTCCTCTCCTTTCAAATCCTCTCCACCCAAATAAATGCACCTACATGACTTTCCTTCCACTTTCTATCCTCTCTTCTTAAATTAGTTTAAAACCCTCCATCTTCAAATGACTCTCTTTTTTAAAAAAATATTTTACACCCACAGTGATCTTCAGTGTGATGGTTCTCTTGAGGCAAGATGTTGTTCATTGTGACATCACCCCGCCCTACTATTCTCCTGTATTCCGAGCTGCAGTAGTTGCTATGTGTTCTGTCTGTGCATTATGACGTCATGGCTGTGTGTTCTCCTGTATTCCGAGCTGCAGTAGTTGCTATGTGTTCTGTCTGTGCATTATGACGTCATGGCTGTGTGTTCTCCTGTATTCCGAGCTGCAGTAGTTGCTATGTGTTCTGTCTGTGCATTATGACATCATGGCTGTGTGTTCTCCTGTATTCCGAGCTGCAGTAGTTGCTATGTGTTCTGTCTGTGCATTATGACATCATGGCTGTGTGTTCTCCTGTATTCCGAGCTGCAGTAGTTGCTATGTGTTCTGTCTGTGCATTATGACATCATGGCTGTGTGTTCTCCTGTATTCCGAGCTGCAGTAGTTGCTATGTGTTCTGTCTGTGCATTATGACGTCATGGCTGTGTGTTCTGTTGTGAATCAGACAGTAGTTAATGAGCCCAGAGTGTTGTTGTTTGAGCCTTTAAGGCCTGATTAATCCACTGCTTCTTATCTGGGCTCTGCCACTCTGCTCTGTTTCAACATTGAAACAAGACCCCATTCATCTTAAACCACATGTGTACCCTGTTCACAGACGCGCACACACAAACACACACAAACACACACACTCACACACAGTCCATCCATCTGGAGCTGTATGTGTTCAGTGTTCACAGGGCTTCTTCAGTGTTTAGTCAGCAGTTCAACTGATGACCAAACCCTTGGATAACCCCACATTTCCAGGTCAACTCCCTACTTCATCATTGTGTGGTGGGTGTGTAAGTGTGTTTGTGTTTGTGTGCGTGCGCCTGCCTCTGTGTGTGTGTGTGTGTGTGTGTGTGCATCTGTGTGTGTGTGTTTCTGAGTCTGTGTGTGTGTGTCTGACGGAGTCTGTGTCTCTGTGTGTGTGTGTGTGTGTGTGTGTGTGTGTGTGTGTGTGTGTGTGTGTGTGTGTGTGTGTGTGTGTGTGTGTGTGTGTGTGTGTGTGTGTGTGTGTGTGTGCGTGCGTCTGTGCGTCTGTGTCTGTGTGTGTGTGTGTGTGTGTGTGCGTTTCTATGCAGTTTGCCGTCAATAATAATGAGTCACCCCATAAACTGAAAACATGGAACAAGGACTATTCCAGTGTTACTTCAGGTGGAATGTATCACCACATATGGCATAGAACCTACATCCCCATTTAGAGGGGGAGAAGTGGTTGCCTAGCGTTAGCTGAGATCAAAGCTATAGTCCTGCTACCCATTGATACAGTAGCACTCTGACCCTCATATCGTCCCAAATGGCACTCTATTCCATACATAGTGCACTACTTTGACCAGATGGGTCCTGTCCAAAGGTATTATATGGGGAATAGGGTGTCAGTTGTGACGCATCCTGTGTCTTTTCAGAAGGAGAGAGTAACATGAGTCTATGTGGGTTTCCTGTGGCAGTCTGAACAGTGATAGACATCCTTGAGTTAGCAGTGAGTGTGTTCAACTGTCCTCCTCTTCACTTAATCCCCACTATTCCCTGACTGATTAGTACATGTACATGAAAACTATAATGTGGAGAGAGAGAGAGGGAGGGAGAGGGAGGGAGAGAGGGGGAAGGAGAGAGGGAGAGAGAGGGAGGGAGGGAGAGAGGGAGAGAGAGATGGAGGGAGAGAGAGAGAGAGAGAGAGAGAGAGAGAGAGAGAGGGGGAGGGAGAGAGAGAGGGAGGGGAGAGGGAGAGAGAGAGAGGGAGGAGGGAGAGAGAGGGAGGAGGGAGAGAGAGGGAGGGAGAGAGAGGGAGGGAGGGAGAGAGAGGGAGAGAGGGAGGGAAGAGAGAAAGGGGGTGAAGGGAGGTGAGAGAGAGGGGGAAGAGGTAGAGAAATAGGGAAAGGGGAAAGGGGGAGAGAGAGAGAGAGAGAGAGGTGAAAAGAAACGGATAGAGGGAAGAACAGAGAGAGAGAAAAAAGGAGGAAGAGCGAAAGAGAAAGAGACAGAGAAAGAGAGAGAGAGAGAGAGAAAGAAAGGGGGAACAGGGTGGTGAGAGAGAGTTGAAAAGAGAGATAAAAGGATGGAGGGAAGAGGGAGAAAAAGAAAGAGAGGTGGGTGGGTAAAGAGGGAATGATTCTTAATTAAAGGAGTCATATGCTGCCATCGTCTCAACAATATGGATTCACTGATGACTGACGGAATGATAAAAAAGATTAGTGGAATCAATCATTCACAGTGTGTGTGTGTGTGTGTGTGTGTGTGTGTGTGTGTGTGTGTGTGTGTGTGTGTGTGTGTGTGTGTGTGTGTGTGTGTGTGTCCATCACTTTAATTACATTTCCCCATTGAAACTAGTTAATTAAATATTGATAGTTGCATTAAATGGGCTCAATTGGAATGTCTTCTTATTCTGAATGAACATGAACGTCATACTGTATTGTTGGCTTCAATACCGATATCATTGCGATACTCGATACCAAAATGATACCAAATCTATGCTACATATTAGCCAATTAATGAAGTGAATTAATACAGTTTTGAAATCAGCATATTTTGTGTTATGGTTAGCAAATTATCACACAAAAAGTATTGAATCAAATCAAATCGAATGTTATTTGTCACATGCGCCGAATACAGCAGGTGTAGTAAACCTTACAGTGAAATGCTGAATACAACAGGTGTAGTAGACCTTACTGTGAAAAGCTGAATACAACAGGTGTAGTAGACCTTACAGTGAAATGCTGAATACAACAGGTGTATTAGACCTTACAGTGAAATGCTGAATACAACAGGTGTAGTAGACCTTACAGTGAAATGCTGAATACAACAGGTGTAGTAGACCTTACAGTGAAATGCTGAATACAACAGGTGTATTAGACCTTACAGTGAAATGCTGAATACAACAGGTGTAGTGTTGTACCTTACAGTGAAATGCTGAATACAACAGGTGTAGCAGCCCTTACAGTGAAATGCTGAATACAACAGGTGTAGTAGACCTTACAGTGAAATGCTGAATACAACAGGTGTAGTAGACCTTACAGTGAAATGCTGAATACAACAGGTGTAGTAGACCTTACAGTGAAATGCTGAATACAACAGGTGTAGTAGACCTTACAGTGAAATGCTGAATACAACAGGTGTATTAGACCTTACAGTGAAATGCCGAATACAACAGGTGTAGTGTTGTACCTTACAGTGAAATGCTGAATACAACAGGTGTAGTAGACCTTACAGTGAAATGCTGAATACAACAAGTGTAGTAGACCTTACAGTGAAATGCTGAATACAACAGGTGTAGTAGACCTTACAGTGAAATGCTGAATACAACAGGTGTATTAGACCTTACAGTGAAATGCCGAATACAACAGGTGTAGTGTTGTACCTTACAGTGAAATGCTGAATACAACAGGTGTAGCAGACCTTACAGTGAAATGCTGAATACAACAGGTGTAGTAGACCTTACAGTGAGATGCTGAATACAACAGGTGTAGTAGACCTTACAGTGAAATGCTGAATACAACAGGTGTAGTAGACCTTACAGTGAAATGCTGAATACAACAGCTGTAGTAGACCTTACAGTGAAATGCTGAATACAACAGGTGTAGTAGACCTTACAGTGAAATGCTGAATACAACAGGTGTAGTAGACCTTACAGTGAAATGCTGAATACAACAGGTGTAGTAGACCTTACAGTGAGATGCTGACTACAACAGGTGTAGTAGACCTTACAATGAAATGCTGAATACAACAGGTGTAGTAGACCTTACAGTGAAATGCTGAATACAACAGGTGTAGTAGACCTTACAGTGAAATGCTGAATACAACAGGTGTAGTAGACCTTACAGTGAAATGCTGAATACAACAGGTGTAGTAGACCTTACAGTGAAATGCTGAATTTCAACAGGTGTAGTAGACCTTACAGTGAAATGCTGAATACAACAGGTGTAGTAGACCTTACAGTGAAATGCTGAATACAACAGGTGTAGTAGACCTTACAGTGAAATGCTGAATACAACAGGTGTAGTAGACCTTACAGTGAAATGCTGAATACAACAGGTGTAGTAGACCTTACAGTGAGATGCTGACTACAACAGGTGTAGTAGACCTTACAGTGAAATGCTGAATACAACAGGTGTAGTAGACCTTACAGTGAAATGCTGAATACAACAGGTGTAGTAGACCTTACAGTGAAATGCTGAATACAACAGGTGTAGTAGACCTTACAGTGAAATGCTGAATACAACAGGTGTAGTAGACCTTACAGTGAAATGCTGAATACAACAGGTGTAGTAGACCTTACAGTGAAATGCTGAATACAACAGGTGTAGTAGACCTTACAGTGAAATGCTGAATACAACAGGTGTAGTAGACCTTACAGTGAAATGCTGAATACAACAGGTGTAGTAGACCTTACAGTGAAATGCTGAGTACAACAGGTGTAGTAGACCTTACAGTGAAATGCTGAATACAACAGGTGTAGTAGACCTTACAGTGAAATGCTGAATACAACAGGTGTAGTAGACCTTACAGTGAAATGCTGAATACAACAGGTGTAGTAGACCTTACCGTGAAATGCTGAATACAACAGGTGTAGTAGACCTCACAGTGAAATGCTGAATACAACAGGTGTAGTAGACCTTACAGTGAAATGCTGAATACAACAGGTGTAGTAGACCTTACAGTGAAATGCTGAATACAACAGGTGTAGTAGACCTTACAGTGAAATGCTGAATACAACAGGTGTAGTAGACCTTACTGTGAAATGCTGAATACAACAGGTGTAGTAGACCTTACTGTGAAATGCTGAATACAACAGGTGTAGTAGACCTTACTGTGAAAACCTGAATACAACAGGTGTAGTAGACCTTACTGTGAAATGCTGAATACAACAGGTGTAGTAGACCTTACTGTGAAATGCTGAATACAACAGGTGTAGTAGACCTTACTGTGAAATGCTGAATACAACAGGTGTAGTAGACCTTACTGTGAAATGCTGAATACAACAGGTGTAGTAGACCTTACAGTGAACTGCTGAATACAACAGGTGTAGTAGACCTTACAGTGAAATGCTGAATACAACAGGTGTAGTAGACCTTACAGTGAACTGCTGAATACAACAGGTGTAGTAGACCTTACAGTGAACTGCTGAATACAACAGGTGTAGTAGACCTTACAGTGAAATGCTGAATACAACAGGTGTAGTAGACCTTACAGTGAACTGCTGAATACAACAGGTGTAGTAGACCTTACAGTGAAATGCTGAATACAACAGGTGTAGTAGACCTTACAGTGAAATGCTGAATACAACAGGTGTAGTAGACCTTACAGTGAAATGCTGAATACAACAGGTGTAGTAGACCTTACAGTGAAATGCTGAATACAACAGGTGTAGTAGACCTCACAGTGAAATGCTGAATACAACAGGTGTAGTAGACCTTACAGTGAAATGCTGAATACAACAGGTGTAGTAGACCTTACAGTGAAATGCTGAATACAACAGGTGTAGTAGACCTTACAGTGAAATGCTGAATACAACAGGTGTAGTAGACCTTACAGTGAAATGCTGAATACAACAGGTGTAGTAGACCTTACAGTGAAATGCTGAATACAACAGGTGTAGTAGACCTTACAGTGAAATGCTGAATACAACAGGTGTAGTAGACCTTACAGTGAAATGCTGACTGAAGCCCTGAACCAACAGTGCAGTTTTAAGAAAATACCTAAATTAGCCATTTGATTAGATGTTCAGGACTCTTATGGGGTAGAAGCTGTTTAGAAGCCTCTTGGACCTAGACTTGGTGCTCCGGTACCGCTTACCGTGTGGTAGCAGAGAGAACAGTCTATGATTAGGGTGGCTGGAGTCTTTGACGATTTTTAGGGCCTTCCTCTGACATCGCCTGGTATAGAGGTCCTGGATGGCAGGATGCTTGGCCCCGGTAATGTACTGGGCCGTACACACTAACCTCTGTAGTGCCTTGCGGTCGGAGGCCGAGCAGTTGCCATTCCAGGCAGTGGTGCCACCCGTCAGGATGCTCTCGATGGTGCAGCTGTAAAATCGTTTGAGGATCTGAGGACCCATGCTAAATCTTTCAGTCTCCTGGGGAGGAATAGGTCTTGTCGTGCCCTCTTCAAGACTGTCTCGGTGTGCATGGACCATGTTAGTTTGTTGTTGATGTGGACACCAAGGAACTTGAAGCTCTCAACTTGCTCCACTACAGCCCTGTCAATGAGAATGGGGTGTGCGCGGTCCTCCTTTTCATGTAGTCCACAATCATCTCCTTTGCCTAGATCATGTTGAGGGAGAGGTTGTTGTCCTTGCACCACACGGTCAGGTCTCTGACCTCCTCCCTATAGGCTGTCTCATCGTTGTTGGTGATCTCATCGTTGTCGATGCCGATCACTGTTGTGTCATCAGCAAACTTAATGTTGGAGTTGTGCCTGGCCATGCAGTCATGAGTTAACAGGAGGGGACTGAGCACGCACCCCTGAGGGGCCCCCGTGTTGAGGATCAGCGTGGCGGATGTGGTGTTACCTACCCTTACCACCGGAGAGCGGCCTGTCAGGATGTCTAGGATCCAGTTGCAGAGGGAGCTGTTTATTCCCAGGGTCCTTAGCTTAGTGATGAGCTTTAAAGGCACTATGGTGTTGAACGCTGCGCTGTAGTCAATGAATATCATTCTCACATAGGTGTTCCTTTTGTCCAGGAGTTTCAGGGATAATGGTGTTGATGTGAGCCATGACCAGCCTTTCAAAGCATTTTATGGCTACAGACGTGAGTGCTACGCATCGGTAGTCATTCAGGCAGGTTGCCTTTCTGTTCTTTGGCACAGGGACTATGGTGGTCTGCTTGAAACATGTTGATATTACAGACTCAGACAGGGAGAGGTTGAACATGTCAGTGAAGACCTTTGCCAGATGGCCAGAGCATGCTCGGAGTACACGTATTGGTAATCCGTCTGGCCCAGCGGCCTTGTGAATGTTAAAGGTCTTACTCACATTGGCTGCTGAGAGCGTGATCACACAGTCATCCGGAACAGCTGATGCTCTCATGCATGGTTCAGTGGTCCTTGACTCGAAGTGAGCATAGAAGTGATTTAGCTCATCTGGTAGACTCGAGTCACTGGGCAGCTCTGAGCTGTTCTTTCCTTTGTCGTCTGTAAGAGTTTGCAAGCCCTGCCATATCCGACTACTGTCCGAGCCGGTGTAGTACGATTAAATCTTAGTCCTGCATTGATGCTTTGCCTGTTTGATGGTTCATCGGAGGGCATAGCAGGATTTCTTATAAACTTTCAGGTTAGAGTCCCGCTCCTTGAAAGGGGCAACACTACCTTTTAGCTCAGTGTTGCCTGTAATCCATGGATTCTGGTTGGAGTATGTACGTGAAGTCACTGTGGTTGACGACGTCCTCAATGCACTTATTGATAAAGCCAGTGACTGATGTGGCGTGCTCCTCAATGCGATCGGAAGAATAACCCGCCAGCTCTATGTTCTTAATGTCGTCGTTCACCAACGACTCGGCGAAGCATAAAATATTATGTTTTTTAATGTCCCGTTTGGTAGGATATACGTGCTTTCAGTTTGTCCCATTTATTTTCCATGGATTGAACGTTAGCAGCTAACAAGAAAGAAGGGCAGATTAGCCCCTTTTCGCCGGGTCCTCACCCTGATCTTTTGCTCGAAATCTCAGTTTCCTTCACCAGCGAATTACAGGGATCAGGGCCTGATCGGGTGTCAACAGTATATCCCTCGCGTCCAGGGATCAGGGCCTGGTCGGGTGTGAACAGTATATCCCTCGCGTCCAGGGATCAGGGCCTGGTCGGGTGTCAACAGTATATCCCTCGTGTCCAGGGATCAGGGCCTGGTCCGGTGTCAACAGTATATCCCTCGCGTCCAGGGATCAGGGCCTGGTCGGGTGTCAACAGTATATCCCTCGTGTCCAGGGATCAGGGCCTGGTCCGGTGTCAACAGTATATCCCTCGTGTCCAGGGATCAGGGCCTGGTCGGGTGTCAACAGTATATCCCTCGTGTCCAGGGATCAGGGCCTGGTCCGGTGTCAACAGTATATCCCTCGTGTCCAGGGATCAGGGCCTGGTCCGGTGTCAACAGTATATCCCTCGTGTCCAGGGATCAGGGCCTGGTCCGGTGTCAACAGTATATCCCTCGTGTCCAGGGATCAGGGCCTGGTCGGGTGTCAACAGTATATCCCTCGCGTCCAGGGATCAGGGCCTGGTCCGGTGTCAACAGTATATCCCTCGTGTCCAGGGATCAGGGCCTGGTCGGGTGTCAACAGTATATCCCTCGCGTCCAGGGATCAGGGCCTGGTCGGGTGTCAATAGTATATCCCTCGCGTCCAGGGATCAGGGCCTGGTCGGGTGTCAACAGTATATCCCTCGCGTCCAGGGATCAGGGCCTGGTCGGGTGTCAACAGTATATCCCTCGCGTCCAGGGATCAGGGCCTGGTCCGGTGTCAACAGTATATCCCTCGTGTCCAGGGATCAGGGCCTGGTCGGGTGTCAACAGTATATCCCTCGCGTCCAGGGATCAGGGCCTGGTCGGGTGTCAACAGTATATCCCTCGCGTCCAGGGATCAGGGCCTGGTCGGGTGTCAACAGTATATCCCTCGTGTCCAGGGATCAGGGCCTGGTCGGGTGTCAACAGTATATCCCTCGCGTCCAGGGATCAGGGCCTGGTCGGGTGTCAACAGTATATCCCTCGTGTCCAGGGATCAGGGCCTGGTCCGGTGTCAACAGTATATCCCTCGTGTCCAGGGATCAGGGCCTGGTCGGGTGTCAACAGTATATCCCTCGTGTCCAGGGATCAGGGCCTGGTCGGGTGTCAACAGTATATCCCTCGCCTCCGACTCATTGAAGAAAAATACTTTGTGCAGTTTGAGGTGAGCAATCCCAGTTCTGAAGTTTAGAAGCTCTTTTCGGTCACAGAAGACGGTGACAGCTATATTATTTACAAAACAAGTTACGAACAACGCAAAAAACGAACAAAATGCCATTATTGGTTGAGGGCCGATTATAGGTAATGAATTGATGTTAGCTTGCGCTGTAAGCTAGCAAAGGAAATTAGCCTACAAACCTGGAAGCTACCGGTTTATCTTCTAGCATTGTAAAGTGTTTCAAGCCTGTATGGACATTGTTTTGTGAACAGTAATGAAAAGTTTCAATATTTCTACATGCCTTCTATTATTCAAGTGTGTTAAGTCCTGTGTAGCATGGGGAGCTAACAAATCAAATCAAATCAAATTTTATTTGTCACATACACATGGTTAGCAGATGTTAATGCGAGTGTAGCGAAATGCTTGTGCTTCTAGTTCCGACAATGCAGTAATAACAAGTAATCTAATCAACAATTCCAAAACTACTGTCTTGTACACAGTGTAAGGGGATAAAGAATATGTACATAAGGATATATGAATGAGTGATGGTACAGAGCAGCATAGGCAAGATACAGTAGATGGTATCGAGTACAGTATGTACAAATGAGATGAGTATGTAAACAAAGTGGCATAGTTTAAAGTGGCTAGTGATACATGTATTACATAAGGATACAGTCGATGATATAGAGTACAGTATATACGTATGCATATGAGATGAATAATGTAGGGTAAGTAACATTATATAAGGTAGCATTGTTTAAAGTGGCTAGTGATATATTTACATAATTTCCCATCAATTCCCATTATTAAATCGGCTGGAGTTGAGTCAGTGTCAGTGTGTTGGCAGCAGCCACTCAGTGTTAGTGGTGGCTGTTTAACAGTCTGATGGCCTTGAGATAGAAGCTGTTTTTCAGTCTCTCGGTCCCAGCTTTGATGCACCTGTACTGACCTCGCCTTCTGGATGATAGCGGGGTGAACAGGCAGTGGCTCGGGTGGTTGATGTCCTTGATGATCTTTATGGCCTTCCTGTGACATCGGGTGGTGTAGGTGTCCTGGAGGGCAGGTAGTTTGCCCCCGGTGATGCGTTGTGCAGACCTCACTACCCTCTGGAGAGCCTTACGGTTGAGGGCGGTGCAGTTGCCATACCAGGCGGTGATACAGCCCGCCAGGATGCTCTCGATTGTGCATCTGTAGAAGTTTGTGAGTGCTTTTGGTGACAAGCCGAATTTCTTCAGCCTCCTGAGGTTGAAGAGGCGCTGCTGCGCCTTCTTCACGATGCTGTCTGTGTGAGTGGACCAATTCAGTTTGTCTGTGATGTGTATGCTGAGGAACTTAAAACTTGCTACCCTCTCCACTACTGTTCCATCGATGTGGATAGGGGGGTGTTCCCTCTGCTGTTTCCTGAAGTCCACAATCATCTCCTTAGTTTTGTTGACGTTGAGTGTGAGGTTATTTTCCTGACACCACACTCCGAGGGCCCTCACCTCCTCCCTGTAGGCCGTCTCGTCGTTGTTGGTAATCAAGCCTACCACTGTTGTGTCGTCCGCAAACTTGATGATTGAGTTGGAGGCGTGCGTGGCCACGCAGTCGTGGGTGAACAGGGAGTAGAGGAGAGGGCTCAGAACGCACCCTTGTGGGGCCCCAGTGTTGAGGATCGGCGGGGAGGAGATGTTGTTGCCTACCCTCACCACCTGGGGGCGGCCCGTCAGGAAGTCCAGTACCCAGTTGCACAGGGCGGGGTCGAGACCCAGGGTCTCGAGCTTGATGGCGAGCTTGGAGGGTACTATGGTGTTGAATGCCGAGCTGTAGTCGATGAACAGCATTCTCACATAGGTATTCCTCTTGTCCAGATGGGTTAGGGCAGTGTGCAGTGTGGTTGAGATTGCATCGTCTGTGGACCTATTTGGGCGGTAAGCAAATTGGAGTGGGTCTAGGGTGTCAGGTAGGGTGGAGGTGATATGGTCCTTGACTAGTCTCTCAAAGCACTTCATGATGACGGATGTGAGTGCTACGGGGCGGTAGTCGTTTAGTTCAGTTACCTTAGCTTTCTTGGGAACAGGAACAATGGTGGCCCTCTTGAAGCATGTGGGAACAGCAGACTGGTATAGGGATTGATTGAATATGTCCGTAAACACACCGGCCAGCTGGTCTGCGCATGCTCTGAGGGCGCGGCTGGGGATGCCGTCTGGGCCTGCAGCCTTGCGAGGGTTAACACGTTTAAATGTCTTACTCACCTCGGCTGCAGTGAAGGAGAGACCGCATGTTTTCGTTGCAGGCCGTGTCAGTGGCACTGTATTGTCCTCAAAGCGGGCAAAAAAGTTATTTAGTCTGCCTGGGAGCAAGACATCCTGGTCCGTGACTGGGCTGGATTTCTTCCTGTAGTCCGTGATTGACTGTAGACCCTGCCACATGCCTCTTGTGTCTGAGCCGTTGAATTGAGATTCTACTTTGTCTCTGTACTGGCGCTTAGCTTGTTTGATAGCCTTGTTGAGGGAATAGCTGCACTGTTTGTATTCGGTCATGTTACCAGACACCTTGCCCTGATTAAAAGCAGTGGTTCGCGCTTTCAGTTTCACACGAATGCTGCCATCAATCCACGGTTTCTGGTTAGGGAATGTTTTAATCGTTGCTATGGGAACGACATCTTCAACGCACGTTCTAATGAACTCGCACACCGAATCAGCGTATTCGTCAATGTTGTTATCTGACGCAATACGAAACATCTCCCAGTCCACGTGATGGAAGCAGTCTTGGAGTGTGGAGTCAGCTTGGTCGGACCAGCGTTGGACAGACCTCAGCGTGGGAGCCTCTTGTTTTAGTTTCTGTCTGTAGGCAGGGATCAACAAAATGGAGTCGTGGTCAGCTTTTCCGAAAGGGGGGCGGGGCAGGGCCTTATATGCGTCGCGGAAGTTAGAGTAACAATGATCCAAGGTCTTTCCACCCCTGGTTGCGCAATCGATATGCTGATA
Organism: Oncorhynchus clarkii lewisi; assembly: GCF_045791955.1. Lineage (NCBI taxonomy): Eukaryota > Metazoa > Chordata > Actinopteri > Salmoniformes > Salmonidae > Oncorhynchus > Oncorhynchus clarkii. The sequence goes on along the minus strand of NW_027261147.1, from coordinate 101,445 downwards.
AAATTTAGGGAGTCTTGTTTTCAGATTAGCCTTGTTAAAATCCCCAGCTACAATGAATGCAGCCTCCGGATAAATCGTTTCCAGTTTGCAGAGAGTTAAATAAAGTTCGTTCAGAGCCATCGATGTGTCTGCTTGGGGGGGGATATATACGGCTGTGATTATAATCGAAGAGAATTCTCTTGGTAGATAATGCGGTCTACATTTGATTGTGAGGAATTCTAAATCAGGTGAACAGAAGGATTTGAGTTCCTGTATGTTTCTTTCATCACACCATGTCACGTTGGCCATGAGGCATACGCCCCCGCCCCTCTTCTTACCAGAAAGATGTTTGTTTCTGTCAGCGCGATGCGTGGAGAAACCCGTTGGCTGCACCGCTTCGGATAGAGTCTCTCCAGTGAGCCATGTTTCAGTGAAGCAAAGGACGTAACAGTCTCTGATGTCCCTCTGGAATGCTACCCTTGCTCGGATTTCATCAACCTTGTTGTCAAGAGACTGGACATTGGCAAGAAGAATGCTAGGGAGTGGTGCACGGTGTGCCCGTCTCCGGAGTCTGACCAGAAGACCGCCTCGTTTCCCTCTCTTTCGGAGGCGTTTTTTTGGGTCGCTGCATAGGATCCACTCCGTTGTCCTGTTTGTAAGGCAGAACACAGGATCCGCGTCGCGAAAAACATATTCTTGGTCGTACTGATGGTGAGTTGACGCTGATCTTATATTCAGTAGTTCTTCTCGACTGTATGTAATGAAACCTAAGATGACCTGGGGTACTAATGTAAGAAATAACACGTAAAAAAAACAAAAAACTGCATAGTTTCCTAGGAACGCGAAGCGAGGCGGCCATCTCTGTCGGCGCCGGAAGTCAACCACGACGCAGGCCACGACGCAGGCCAGTGAGTTCAGTTGTTCCTCAGGACAGACTAGAGTCATTACGAGAGGGGAGCTAACACGACGCAGGCCAGGCTCTCAGTGAGTTCAGCTGTTCCTCAGGACAGACTAGAGTCAGTACTAGAGGGGAGCTAACACGACGCAGGCCAGGCTCTCAGTGAGTTCAGCTGTTCCTCAGGACAGACTAGAGTCAGTACGAGAGGGAAGCTAACACAGGCCAGACTCCCAGTGAGTTCAACTGTTCCTCAGGACAGACTAGAGTCAGTACGAGAGGGAAGCTAACACAGGCCAGACTCCCAGTGAGTTCAACGGTTCCTCAGGACAGACTAGAGTCAGTACGAGAGGGAAGCTAACACAGGCCAGACTCCCAGTGAGTCAACGGTTCCTCAGGACAGACTAGAGTCAGTACGAGAGGGGAGCTAACACGACGCAGGCCAGTGAGTTCAGTTGTTCCTCAGGACAGACTAGAGTCAGTACGAGAGGGGAGCTAACACGACGCAGGCCAGGCTCTCAGTGAGTCCAGCTGTTCCTCAGGACAGACTAGAGTCAGTACATTTGACTTG